>NW_027065010.1:0-23546 GCF_032884065.1 Artemia franciscana
GCTAGTCTTCTGTTTACAATAACATAATCAATAAGGTTTGCTGTCTTACCATCACGTGAATACCATGTCAACTTATGGGCCATTTTGTGACCAAACACCGTATTGGTTATAACTAGGTTGTTATACCTACAAAATTGCAAAAGCCTATAGCCATTACTGTTTTCTTTTCCTACACCAAAATTACCTAGGCTAGGATACCATCTATCCCTATTTCTACCAACCTGGGCATTAAAATCTCCTAGCAAAAACACCATATTTCTACCTGGTACCCTGTCTATTTGCTCCTGTAACTGTAAGTAAAATTCATCTGAGTCACTAGTATCTCCATCAGTTGGTTCAATGGGGGCATATACTACTATAACTGATACCCTAAACTTTTTAGTCATAAAATGAGCAATTAGTATTCTATTATTAATACCTTCCCAGCCTAAACAAGACTTAGCAGCTTCCTTATTCATCATGAGCCCTACTCCCTGTCTATGTACCCCATCCTTCCTTCCTGAGTAAACAAATTCTATGTCACCTAATTTCATGCTTCCTACCCCTGGGATATGAGTTTCTGAAACTCCTAATAAATCCAGTTCAAACCGTCTGAATTCGTCAGTCAAAATGTCGATGCGATAGTCATTTTTTAACGTCGTAACATTCCAAGTTCCAATTTTCATGTTCTTTAAATCTTTGAAATTATTTTGGCCTCAAGAAAAGCAGTGATCCCGGATACCAGTGCAGGATGGGGACCAACATATCTTCTCAAGTCTACACCGAAGCGCTTAAGCCGGCTTAGAACCGGACAGCAAGAAGTCCCTGGGACCTCCAGTAAGTTAGAGGCTTTGTGCAATCCTGGGCCCATCTTGGTCACAACATGGTTTTCAGCACTTGGCGATGCTCTTCTATCAACAAGAGTCGAAATCCTGCACAGACAGTCCCAAGCCTATTACCTCCGACTCATTATATATTCATGCCTACAAATATTATGCTACTACGGGGAGGCAGCCCATAGTAGATAAATTAGCTAGGAAGAGGTTTTTCAGCCCGAAAACTCCCATCAAAACAAACCAAGCCCAGAAAATTATCCAATAATCAGAATCCCGTACGAGTGCTGTGTTGTTTACTAGGCTATAATTTCCTCGAGGGGCGCCACTCCTCAAGTGGGAAAAATTGACCGCCAGTTTCCCAGTCTTGCAGGTACCCCGAAAGGGTCGAGGCAGCCCTTTACAGAGGCCGTTGTCCATAAATCTGGATCTTGAGCCCTGCCGCAGTTGTCCTCCTATAGAGGATCCTCCCACGATGGTGTTCTGCTTCACCATGTAATTTAACCCATTACTGGGAGAAGGTTTGTAACTCATCTGACGCGTGAACACGGCAGTTGGCCCTGCTGAGTGTACATTTGAGGGGCCTTCTTCCTCCTCCACCTGAAATTATGACCCCCAGGGGAGGGTTTCCCAGTTTCTATTATGGGCCCCACTGGGACAAGGTCCTACTTGGCCTAAGCCTCCTATGGAGTTACTCTACCTATCTATAGGGCTTACATATATACATATATATATATATACACACATACACATACACATACATACATATACACATACATACACATATACTCACTAACGTGCAAATATATACCCTGAATTGGTATAGGCTAGGTCTGTATATGGTGAATATTAATTTCCTTTCTGATGCAAATGCACAAAAACTTTGGATTCAGGATGCAATTCTGACTATAGAGATAAGTATTTTTCTTACTTGAAGTGTATGTGCAGAATTAGAAATTATGCTGGTACTACAAAAGTAGACCTAAGTAGCCAATTTAGCCTGTCTGAAACATCTCACAAGCCAACACCTTATAAAAAACACCTTTGATAATTTAAATGAATAAGAAAACTTATTAGAAATTCTGCTGATACTGCAAAAGTAGACCTAAGTAGCCAATTTAGCCTGTTTGAAACATCTCACAAGCCAACACCGAATGTGATTAAAGGCTCTTTTCCTATTTCAAAAGTTTTAGTTTTCGAGGGTAATAGCTACGTATGTTGAAAAAATGAAGATATTAGACTATTTTATGATTGCAAATGGTAAAGAATGTGATTAAAGGCTCTTTTCCTATGTCAAAAGTTTTAGTTTTCGAGTGTAATAGCTACGTATGTTGAAAAAATGAAGATATTAGACTATTTTATGATTGCAAATGGTAAAGAATTTGATTAAAGGCTCTTTTCCTAGTTCAAAAGTTTTAGTTTTCGAGGGTAATAGCTATGTCTGTGGAAAAAATGAAGATATTAGACTATTTTATGATTGCACATGGTAAAGAATGTGATTAAAGGCTCTTTTCCTATGTCAAAAGTGTTAGTTTTCGAGGGTAATAGCTACGTATGTTGAAAAAATGAAGATATTAGACAATTTTATGATTGCACATGGTAAAGAATGTGATTAAAGGCTCTTTTCCTATGTCAAAAATTTTAGTTTTCGAGGGTAATAGCTACTTATGTTGAAAAATGAAGATATTAGACTATTTTATGATTGCAAATGGTAAAGAATGTGATTAAAGGCTCTTTTCCTATTTCAAAAGTTTTAGTTTTCGAGGGTAATAGCTATGTATGTTGAAAAAATGAAGATATTAGACTATTTTATGATTGCAAATGGTAAAGAATGTGATTAAAGGCTCTTTTCCTATTTCAAAAGTTTTAGTTTTCGAGGGTAATAGCTAAATATGTTGAAAAAATGAAGATATTAGACTATTTTATGATTGCAAATGGTAAAGAATGTGATTAAAGGCTCTTTTCCTAGTTCAAAAGTTTTAGTTTTCGAGGGTAATAGCTATGTCTGTGGAAAAAATGAAGATATTAGACTATTTTAGTATTGCACATGGTAAAGAATGTGATTAAAGGGTCTTTTCCTATTTCAAAAGTTTTAGTTTTCGAGGGTAATAGCTATGTATGTTGAAAAAATGAAGATATTAGACTATTTTATGATTGCACATGGTAAAGAATGTGATTAAAGGCTCTTTTCCTATTTCAAAAGTTTTAGTTTTCGAGGGTAATAGCTACGTATGTTGAAAAAATGAAGATATTAGACTATTTTATGATTGCAAATGGTAAAGAATGTGATTAAAGGCTCTTTTCCTATTTCAAAAGTTTTAGTTTTCGAGGGTAATAGCTACGTATGTTGAAAAAATGAAGATATTAGACTATTTTATGATTGCACATGGTAAAGAATGTGATTAAAGGCTCTTTTCCTATTTCAAAAGTTTTAGTTTTCGAGGGTAATAGCTACGATGTTGAAAAAATGAAGATATTAGACTATTTTATGATTGCAAATGGTAAAGAATGTGATTAAAGGCTCTTTTCCTATTCAAAAGTTTTAGTTTTCGAGGGTAATAGCTACGTATGTTGAAAAAATGAAGATATTAGACTATTTTATGATTGCAAATGGTAAAGAATGTGATTAAAGGCTCTTTTCCTAGTTCAAAAGTTTTAGTTTTCGAGGGTAATAGCTATGTTGAAAAAATGAAGATATTAGACTATTTTATGATTGCAAATGGTAAAGAATGTGATTAAAGGCTCTTTTCCTATTTCAAAAGTTTTAGTTTTCGAGGGTAATAGCTACGTATGTTGAAAAAATGAAGATATTAGACTATTTTATGATTGCACATGGTAAAGAATGTGATTAAAGGCTCTTTTCCTATTTCAAAAGTTTTAGTTTTCGAGGGTAATAGCTACTATGTTGAAAAAATGAAGATATTAGACTATTTTATGATTGCACATGGTAAAGAATGTGATTAAAGGCTCTTTTCCTATTTCAAAAGTTTTAGTTTTCGAGGGTAATAGCTACGTATGTTGAAAAAATGAAGATATTAGACTATTTTATGATTGCAAATGGTAAAGAATGTGATTAAAGGCTCTTTTCCTATTTCAAAAGTTTTAGTTTTCGAGGGTAATAGCTATTGTTGAAAAAATGAAGATATTAGACTATTTTATGATTGCAAATGGTAAAGAATGTGATTAAAGGCTCTTTTCCTAGTTCAAAAGTTTTAGTTTTCGAGGGTAATAGCTATGTATGTTGAAAAAATGAAGATATTAGACTATTTTATGATTGCAAATGGTAAAGAATGTGATTAAAGGCTCTTTTCCTATTTCAAAAGTTTTAGTTTTCGAGGGTAATAGCTACGTATGTTGAAAAAATGAAGATATTAGACAATTTTATGATTGCACATGGTAAAGAATGTGATTAAAGGCTCTTTTCCTATTTCAAAAGTTTTAGTTTTCGAGGGTAATAGCTACGTATGTTGAAAAAATGAAGATATTAGACTATTTTATGATTGCAAATGGTAAAGAATGTGATTAAAGGCTCTTTTCCTATTTCAAAAGTTTTAGTTTTCGAGGGTAATAGCTACGTATGTTGAAAAAATGAAGATATTAGACTATTTTATGATTGCACATGGTAAAGAATGTGATTAAAGGCTCTTTTCCTATTCAAAAGTTTTAGTTTTCGAGGGTAATAGCTACGATGTTGAAAAAATGAAGATATTAGACTATTTTATGATTGCAAATGGTAAAGAATGTGATTAAAGGCTCTTTTCCTATGTCAAAAGTTTTAGTTTTCGAGGGTAATAGCTACGTATGTTGAAAAAATGAAGATATTAGACTATTTTATGATTGCAAATGGTAAAGAATGTGATTAAAGGCTCTTTTCCTATTTCAAAAGTTTTAGTTTTCGAGGGTAATAGCTACGTATGTTGAAAAAATGAAGATATTAGACTATTTTATGATTGCAAATGGTAAAGAATGTGATTAAAGGCTCTTTTCCTATTTCAAAAGTTTTAGTTTTCGAGGGTAATAGCTACGTATGTTGAAAAAATGAAGATATTAGACTATTTTATGATTGCAAATGGTAAAGAATGTGATTAAAGGCTCTTTTCCTATTTCAAAAGTTTTAGTTTTCGAGGGTAATAGCTACGTATGTTGAAAAAATGAAGATATTAGACTATTTTATGATTGCAAATGGTAAAGAATGTGATTAAAGGCTCTTTTCCTATTTCAAAAGTTTTAGTTTTCGAGGGTAATAGCTACGTATGTTGAAAAAATGAAGATATTAGACTATTTTATGATTGCACATGGTAAAGAATGTGATTAAAGGCTCTTTTCCTATTTCAAAAGTTTTAGTTTTCGAGGGTAATAGCTACGTATGTTGAAAAAATGAAGATATTAGACTATTTTATGATTGCAAATGGTAAAGAATGTGATTAAAGGCTCTTTTCCTATTTCAAAAGTTTTAGTTTTCGAGGGTAATAGCTACGTATGTTGAAAAAATGAAGATATTAGACTATTTTATGATTGCACATGGTAAAGAATGTGATTAAAGGCTCTTTTCCTATTTCAAAAGTTTTAGTTTTCGAGGGTAATAGCTACGTATGTTGAAAAAATGAAGATATTAGACTATTTTATGATTGCAAATGGTAAAGAATGTGATTAAAGGCTCTTTTCCTATTTCAAAAGTTTTAGTTTTCGAGGGTAATAGCTACGTATGTTGAAAAAATGAAGATATTAGACTATTTTATGATTGCAAATGGTAAAGAATGTGATTAAAGGCTCTTTTCCTATTTCAAAAGTTTTAGTTTTCGAGGGTAATAGCTATGTATGTTGAAAAAATGAAGATATTAGACTATTTTATGATTGCAAATGGTAAAGAATGTGATTAAAGGCTCTTTTCCTATTTCAAAAGTTTTAGTTTTCGAGGGTAATAGCTACGTATGTTGAAAAAATGAAGATATTAGACTATTTTATGATTGCAAATGGTAAAGAATGTGATTAAAGGCTCTTTTCCTATTTCAAAAGTTTTAGTTTTCGAGGGTAATAGCTACGTATGTTGAAAAAATGAAGATATTAGACTATTTTATGATTGCACATGGTAAAGAATGTGATTAAAGGCTCTTTTCCTATGTCAAAAGTTTTAGTTTTCGAGGGTAATAGCTACGTATGTTGAAAAAATGAAGATATTAGACTATTTTATGATTGCAAATGGTAAAGAATGTGATTAAAGGCTCTTTTCCTATTTCAAAAGTTTTAGTTTTCGAGGGTAATAGCTACGTATGTTGAAAAAATGAAGATATTAGACTATTTTATGATTGCACATGGTAAAGAATGTGATTAAAGGCTCTTTTCCTATTTCAAAAGTTTTAGTTTTCGAGGGTAATAGCTACGTATGTTGAAAAAATGAAGATATTAGACTATTTTATGATTGCAATGGTAAAGAATGTGATTAAAGGCTCTTTTCCTATTCAAAAGTTTTAGTTTTCGAGGGTAATAGCTACGATGTTGAAAAAATGAAGATATTAGACTATTTTATGATTGCAAATGGTAAAGAATGTGATTAAAGGCTCTTTTCCTATGTCAAAAGTTTTAGTTTTCGAGGGTAATAGCTACGTATGTTGAAAAAATGAAGATATTAGACTATTTTATGATTGCAAATGGTAAATAATGTGATTAAAGGCTCTTTTCCTATTTCAAAAGTTTTAGTTTTCGAGGGTAATAGCTACGTATGTTGAAAAAATGAAGATATTAGACTATTTTATGATTGCACATGGTAAAGAATGTGATTAAAGGCTCTTTTCCTATTTCAAAAGTTTTAGTTTTCGAGGGTAATAGCTACGTATGTTGAAAAAATGAAGATATTAGACTATTTTATGATTGCAAATGGTAAAGAATGTGATTAAAGGCTCTTTTCCTATTTCAAAAGTTTTAGTTTTCGAGGGTAATAGCTATGTTGTGGAAAAAATGAAGATATTAGACTATTTTATGATTGCACATGGTAAAGAATGTGATTAAAGGCTCTTTTCCTATTTCAAAAGTTTTAGTTTTCGAGGGTAATAGCTACGTATGTTGAAAAAATGAAGATATTAGACTATTTTATGATTGCAAATGGTAAAGAATGTGATTAAAGGCTCTTTTCCTATTTCAAAAGTTTTAGTTTTCGAGGGTATAGCTACGTATGTTGAAAAAATGAAGATATTAGACTATTTTATGATTGCAAATGGTAAAGAATGTGATTAAAGGCTCTTTTCCTATTTCAAAAGTTTTAGTTTTCGAGGGTAATAGCTACGTATGTTGAAAAATGAAGATATTAGACTATTTTATGATTGCACATGGTAAAGAATGTGATTAAAGGCTCTTTTCCTATTTCAAAAGTTTTAGTTTTCGAGGGTAATAGCTATGTATGTTGAAAAAATGAAGATATTAGACTATTTTATGATTGCAAATGGTAAAGAATGTGATTAAAGGCTCTTTTCCTATTTCAAAAGTTTTAGTTTTCGAGGGTAATAGCTACGTATGTTGAAAAAATGAAGATATTAGACTATTTTATGATTGCAATGGTAAAGAATGTGATTAAAGGCTCTTTTCCTATTTCAAAAGTTTTAGTTTTCGAGGGTAATAGCTACGTATGTTGAAAAAATGAAGATATTAGACTATTTTATGATTGCAAATGGTAAAGAATGTGATTAAAGGCTCTTTTCCTATTTCAAAAGTTTTAGTTTTCGAGGGTAATAGCTACGTATGTTGAAAAAATGAAGATATTAGACTATTTTATGATTGCACATGGTAAAGAATGTGATTAAAGGCTCTTTTCCTATTTCAAAAGTTTTAGTTTTCGAGGGTAATAGCTACGTATGTTGAAAAAATGAAGATATTAGACTATTTTATGATTGCAAATGGTAAAGAATGTGATTAAAGGCTCTTTTCCTATTTCAAAAGTTTTAGTTTTCGAGGGTAATAGCTACGTATGTTGAAAAAATGAAGATATTAGACTATTTTATGATTGCAATGGTAAAGAATGTGATTAAAGGCTCTTTTCCTATTTCAAAAGTTTTAGTTTTCGAGGGTAATAGCTACGATGTTGAAAAAATGAAGATATTAGACTATTTTATGATTGCAAATGGTAAAGAATGTGATTAAAGGCTCTTTTCCTATTTCAAAAGTTTTAGTTTTCGAGGGTAATAGCTACGTATGTTGAAAAAATGAAGATATTAGACTATTTTATGATTGCAAATGGTAAAGAATGTGATTAAAGGCTCTTTTCCTATTTCAAAAGTTTTAGTTTTCGAGGGTAATAGCTACGTATGTTGAAAAAATGAAGATATTAGACTATTTTATGATTGCAAATGGTAAAGAATGTGATTAAAGGCTCTTTTCCTATTTCAAAAGTTTTAGTTTTCGAGGGTAATAGCTACGTATGTTGAAAAAATGAAGATATTAGACTATTTTATGATTGCACATGGTAAAGAATGTGATTAAAGGCTCTTTTCCTATTTCAAAAGTTTTAGTTTTCGAGGGTAATAGCTACGTATGTTGAAAAAATGAAGATATTAGACTATTTTATGATTGCAAATGGTAAAGAATGTGATTAAAGGCTCTTTTCCTATTTCAAAAGTTTTAGTTTTCGAGGGTAATAGCTACTATGTTGAAAAAATGAAGATATTAGACTATTTTATGATTGCACATGGTAAAGAATGTGATTAAAGGCTCTTTTCCTATTTCAAAAGTTTTAGTTTTCGAGGGTAATAGCTACGTATGTTGAAAAAATGAAGATATTAGACATTTTATGATTGCAAATGGTAAAGAATGTGATTAAAGGCTCTTTTCCTATTTCAAAAGTTTTAGTTTTCGAGGGTAATAGCTACGTATGTTGAAAAAATGAAGATATTAGACTATTTTATGATTGCAAATGGTAAAGAATGTGATTAAAGGCTCTTTTCCTATTTCAAAAGTTTTAGTTTTCGAGGGTAATAGCTATGTATGTTGAAAAAATGAAGATATTAGACTATTTTATGATTGCAAATGGTAAAGAATGTGATTAAAGGCTCTTTTCCTATTCAAAAGTTTTAGTTTTCGAGGGTAATAGCTACGTATGTTGAAAAAATGAAGATATTAGACTATTTTATGATTGCAAATGGTAAAGAATGTGATTAAAGGCTCTTTTCCTATTTCAAAAGTTTTAGTTTTCGAGGGTAATAGCTACGTATGTTGAAAAAATGAAGATATTAGACTATTTTATGATTGCAAATGGTAAAGAATGTGATTAAAGGCTCTTTTCCTATTTCAAAAGTTTTAGTTTTCGAGGGTAATAGCTACGTATGTTGAAAAAATGAAGATATTAGACTATTTTATGATTGCAAATGGTAAAGAATGTGATTAAAGGCTCTTTTCCTATTTCAAAAGTTTTAGTTTTCGAGGGTAATAGCTACGTATGTTGAAAAAATGAAGATATTAGACTATTTTATGATTGCAAATGGTAAAGAATGTGATTAAAGGCTCTTTTCCTATTTCAAAAGTTTTAGTTTTCGAGGGTAATAGCTACGTATGTTGAAAAAATGAAGATATTAGACTATTTTATGATTGCACATGGTAAGAATGTGATTAAAGGCTCTTTTCCTATTTCAAAAGTTTTAGTTTTCGAGGGTAATAGCTACGTATGTTGAAAAAATGAAGATATTAGACTATTTTATGATTGCAAATGGTAAAGAATGTGATTAAAGGCTCTTTTCCTATTCAAAAGTTTTAGTTTTCGAGGGTAATAGCTACGTATGTTGAAAAAATGAAGATATTAGACTATTTTATGATTGCACGTGGTAAAGAATGTGATTAAAGGCTCTTTTCCTATTTCAAAAGTTTTAGTTTTCGAGGGTAATAGCTACATATGTTGAAAAAATGAAGATATTAGACTATTTTATGATTGCAAATGGTAAAGAATGTGATTAAAGGCTCTTTTCCTATTTCAAAAGTTTTAGTTTTCGAGGGTAATAGCTACGTATGTTGAAAAAATGAAGATATTAGACTATTTTATGATTGCAAATGGTAAAGAATGTGATTAAAGGCTCTTTTCCTATTTCAAAAGTTTTAGTTTTCGAGGGTAATAGCTATTTATGTTGAAAAAATGAAGATATTAGACTATTTTATGATTGCAAATGGTAAAGAATGTGATTAAGGCTCTTTTCCTATTTCAAAAGTTTTAGTTTTCGAGGGTAATAGCTACGTATGTTGAAAAAATGAAGATATTAGACTATTTTATGATTGCACATGGTAAAGAATGTGATTAAAGGCTCTTTTCCTATTTCAAAAGTTTTAGTTTTCGAGGGTAATAGCTACGTATGTTGAAAAAATGAAGATATTAGACTATTTTATGATTGCAAATGGTAAAGAATGTGATTAAAGGCTCTTTTCCTATTTCAAAAGTTTTAGTTTTCGAGGGTAATAGCTACGTATGTTGAAAAAATGAAGATATTAGACTATTTTATGATTGCAAATGGTAAAGAATGTGATTAAAGGCTCTTTTCCTATGTCAAAAGTTTTGGTTTTCGAGGGTAATAGCTAAGTATGTTGAAAAAATGAAGATATTAGACTATTTTATGATTGCAAATGGTAAAGAATGTGATTAAAGGCTCTTTTCCTATTTCAAAAATTTTAGCTTTCGAGGGTAATAGCTTTGTCTGTGGAAAAAATGAAGATATTAGACAATTTTATGATTGCACATGGTAAATAATGTGATTAAAGGATCTTTTCCTATTTCAAAAGTTTTAGTTTTCGAGGGTAATAGCTACGTATGTTGAAAAAATGAAGATATTAGACTATTTTATGATTGCAAATGGTAAAGAATGTGATTAAAGGCTCTTTTCCTATGTCAAAAGTTTTAGTTTTCGAGGGTAATAGTTACGTATGTTGAAAAAATTAAGATATTAGACTATTTTATGATTGCAAATGGTAAAGAGTGTGATTAAAGGCTCTTTTCCTATGTCAAAAGTTTTAGTTTTCGAGGGTAATAGCTACTTATGTTGAAAAATGAAGATATTAGACAATTTTATGATTGCACATGGTAAAGAATGTGATTAAAGGCTCTTTTCCTATTTCAAAAGTTTTAGTTTTCGAGGGTAATAGCTACGTATGTTGAAAAAATGAAGATATTAGACTATTTTATGATTGCACATGGTAAAGAATGTGATTAAAGGCTCTTTTCCTATTTCAAAAGTTTTAGTTTTCGAGGGTAATAGCTACGTATGTTGAAAAAATGAAGATATTAGACTATTTTATGATTGCAAATGGTAAAGAATGTGATTAAAGGCTCTTTTCCTATTTCAAAAGTTTTAGTTTTCGAGGGTAATAGCTACGTATGTTGAAAAAATGAATATATTAGACTATTTTATGATTGCACATGGTAAAGAATGTGATTAAAGGCTCTTTTCCTATTTCAAAAGTTTTAGTTTTCGAGGGTAATAGCTACGTATGTTGAAAAAATGAAGATATTAGACTATTTTATGATTGCACATGGTAAAGAATGTGATTAAAGGCTCTTTTCCTATTTCAAAAGTTTTAGTTTTCGAGGGTAATAGCTACGTATGTTGAAAAAATGAAGATATTAGACTATTTTATGATTGCAAATGGTAAAGAATGTGATTAAAGGCTCTTTTCCTATGTCAAAAGTTTTGTTTTCGAGGGTAATAGCTACGTATGTTGAAAAAATGAAGATATTAGACTATTTTATGATTGCAAATGGTAAAGAATGTGATTAAAGGCTCTTTTCCTATTTCAAAAATTTTAGCTTTCGAGGGTAATAGCTTTGTCTGTGGAAAAAATGAAGATATTAGACAATTTTATCATTGCACATGGTAAATAATGTGATTAAAGGATCTTTTCCTATTTCAAAAGTTTTAGTTTTCGAGGGTAATAGCTACGTATGTTGAAAAAATGAAGATATTAGACTATTTTATGATTGCAAATGGTAAAGAATGTGATTAAAGGCTCTTTTCCTATGTCAAAAGTTTTAGTTTTCGAGGGTAATAGTTACGTATGTTGAAAAAATGAAGATATTAGACTATTTTATGATTGCAAATGGTAAAGAATGTGATTAAAGGCTCTTTTCCTATGTCAAAAGTTTTAGTTTTCGAGGGTAATAGCTACTTATGTTGAAAAACGAAGATATTAGACAATTTTATGATTGCACATGGTAAAGAATGTGATTAAAGGCTCTTTTCCTATTTCAAAAGTTTTAGTTTTCGAGGGTAATAGCTACGTATGTTGAAAAAATGAAGATATTAGACTATTTTATGATTGCACATGGTAAAGAATGTGATTAAAGGCTCTTTTCCTATTTCAAAAGTTTTAGTTTTTGAGGGTAATAGCTACGTATGTTGAAAAAATGAAGATATTAGACTATTTTATGATTGCAAATGGTAAAGAATGTGATTAAAGGCTCTTTTCCTATTTCAAAAGTTTTAGTTTTCGAGGGTAATAGCTACGTATGTTGAAAAAATGAATATATTAGACTATTTTATGATTGCACATGGTAAAGAATGTGATTAAAGGCTCTTTTCCTATTTCAAAAGTTTTAGTTTTCGAGGGTAATAGCTACGTATGTTGAAAAAATGAAGATATTAGACTATTTTATGATTGCACATGGTAAAGAATGTGATTAAAGGCTCTTTTCCTATTTCAAAAGTTTTAGTTTTCGAGGGTAATAGCTACGTATGTTGAAAAAATGAAGATATTAGACTATTTTATGATTGCACATGGTAAAGAATGTGATTAAAGGCTCTTTTCCTATTTCAAAAGTTTTAGTTTTCGAGGGTAATAGCTACGTATGTTGAAAAAATGAAGATATTAGACTATTTTATGATTGCAAATGGTAAAGAATGTGATTAAAGGCTCTTTTCCTATGTCAAAAGTATTAGTTTTCGAGGGTAATAGCTACGTATGTTGAAAAAATGAAGATATTAGACTATTTTATGACACAAATGACGACCGGGAAAGAATGTGATTAAAGGCACTCAAAAGTTTTAGTTTTCGAGGGTAATAGCAAATGACGACCGGGAAAAAATGAAGATATTAGACTCATGATTGCACATGGTAAAGAATGTGATTAAAGGCTCTTTTCCTATTTCAAAAGTTTTAGTTTTCGAGGGTAATAGCTACGTATGTTGAAAAAATGAAGATATTAGACTATTTTATGATTGCAAATGGTAAAGAATGTGATTAAAGGCTCTTTTCCTATTTCAAAAGTTTTAGTTTTCGAGGGTAATAGCTACGTTGTTGAAAAAATGAAGATATTAGACTATTTTATGATTGCACATGGTAAAGAATGTGATTAAAGGCTCTTTTCCTATTTCAAAAGTTTTAGTTTTCGAGGGTAATAGCTACGTATGTTGAAAAAATGAAGATATTAGACTATTTTATGATTGCACATGGTAAAGAATGTGATTAAAGGCTCTTTTCCTATTTCAAAAGTTTTAGTTTTCGAGGGTAATAGCTACGTATGTTGAAAAAATGAAGATATTAGACTATTTTATGATTGCAAATGGTAAAGAATGTGATTAAAGGCTCTTTTCCTATTTCAAAAGTTTTAGTTTTCGAGGGTAATAGCTACGTATGTTGAAAAAATGAAGATATTAGACTATTTTATGATTGCAAATGGTAAAGAATGTGATTAAAGGCTCTTTTCCTATTCAAAAGTTTTAGTTTTCGAGGGTAATAGCTACGTATGTTGAAAAAATGAAGATATTAGACTATTTTATGATTGCAAATGGTAAAGAATGTGATTAAAGGCTCTTTTCCTATTTCAAAAGTTTTAGTTTTCGAGGGTAATAGCTACGTATGTTGAAAAAATGAAGATATTAGACTATTTTATGATTGCACATGGTAAAATGTGATTAAAGGCTCTTTTCCTATTTCAAAAGTTTTAGTTTTCGAGGGTAATAGCTACGTATGTTGAAAAAATGAAGATATTAGACTATTTTATGATTGCAAATGGTAAAGAATGTGATTAAAGGCTCTTTTCCTATGTCAAAAGTTTTAGTTTTCGAGGGTAATAGCTACGTATGTTGAAAAAATGAAGATATTAGACTATTTTATGATTGCAAATGGTAAAGAATGTGATTAAAGGCTCTTTTCCTATTCAAAAGTTTTAGTTTTCGAGGGTAATAGCTACTATGTTGAAAAAATGAAGATATTAGACATTTTATGATTGCACATGGTAAAGAATGTGATTAAAGGCTCTTTTCCTATTTCAAAAGTTTTAGTTTTCGAGGGTAATAGCTACGTATGTTGAAAAAATGAAGATATTAGACTATTTTATGATTGCAAATGGTAAAGAATGTGATTAAAGGCTCTTTTCCTATTTCAAAAGTTTTAGTTTTCGAGGGTAATAGCTACGTATGTTGAAAAAATGAAGATATTAGACTATTTTATGATTGCAAATGGTAAAGAATGTGATTAAAGGCTCTTTTCCTATTTCAAAAGTTTTAGTTTTCAAGGGTAATAGCTGCGTATGTTGAAAAAATGAAGATATTAGACTATTTTATGATTGCACATGGTAAAGAATGTGATTAAAGGCTCTTTTCCTATTTCAAAAGTTTTAGTTTTCGAGGGTAATAGCTACGTATGTTGAAAAAATGAAGATATTAGACTATTTTATGATTGCACATGGTAAAGAATGTGATTAAAGGCTCTTTTCCTATTTCAAAAGTTTTAGTTTTCGAGGGTAATAGCTACGTATGTTGAAAAAATGAAGATATTAGACTATTTTATGATTGCAAATGGTAAAGAATGTGATTAAAGGCTCTTTTCCTATGTCAAAAGTTTTGGTTTTCGAGGGTAATAGCTACGTATGTTGAAAAAATGAAGATATTAGACTATTTTATGATTGCAAATGGTAAAGAATGTGATTAAAGGCTCTTTTCCTATTTCAAAAATTTTAGCTTTCGAGGGTAATAGCTTTGTCTGTGGAAAAAATGAAGATATTAGACAATTTTATCATTGCACATGGTAAATAATGTGATTAAAGGATCTTTTCCTATTTCAAAAGTTTTAGTTTTCGAGGGTAATAGCTACGTATGTTGAAAAAATGAAGATATTAGACTATTTTATGATTGCAAATGGTAAAGAATGTGATTAAAGGCTCTTTTCCTATGTCAAAAGTTTTAGTTTTCGAGGGTAATAGTTACGTATGTTGAAAAAATTAAGATATTAGACTATTTTATGATTGCAAATGGTAAAGAATGTGATTAAAGGCTCTTTTCCTATGTCAAAAGTTTTAGTTTTCGAGGGTAATAGCTACTTATGTTGAAAAACGAAGATATTAGACAATTTTATGATTGCACATGGTAAAGAATGTGATTAAAGGCTCTTTTCCTATTTCAAAAGTTTTAGTTTTCGAGGGTAATAGCTACGTATGTTGAAAAAATGAAGATATTAGACTATTTTATGATTGCACATGGTAAAGAATGTGATTAAAGGCTCTTTTCCTATTTCAAAAGTTTTAGTTTTCGAGGGTAATAGCTACGTATGTTGAAAAAATGAAGATATTAGACTATTTTATGATTGCAAATGGTAAAGAATGTGATTAAAGGCTCTTTTCCTATTTCAAAAGTTTTAGTTTTCGAGGGTAATAGCTACGTATGTTGAAAAAATGAATATATTAGACTATTTTATGATTGCACATGGTAAAGAATGTGATTAAAGGCTCTTTTCCTATTTCAAAAGTTTTAGTTTTCGAGGGTAATAGCTACGTATGTTGAAAAAATGAAGATATTAGACTATTTTATGATTGCACATGGTAAAGAATGTGATTAAAGGCTCTTTTCCTATTTCAAAAGTTTTAGTTTTCGAGGGTAATAGCTACGTATGTTGAAAAAATGAAGATATTAGACTATTTTATGATTGCAAATGGTAAAGAATGTGATTAAAGGCTCTTTTCCTATGTCAAAAGTTTTAGTTTTCGAGGGTAATAGCTACGTATGTTGAAAAAATGAAGATATTAGACTATTTTATGATTGCACATGGTAAAGAATGTGATTAAAGGCTCTTTTCCTATGTCAAAAGTATTTTAGTTTTCGAGGGTAATAGCTACGTATGTTGAAAAAATGAAGATATTAGACTATTTTATGACATTGCACCGGTAAAGGGAATGTGATTAAAGGGACTTTTCCTATTTCAAAAGTTTTAGTTTTCGAGGGTAATAGCTACGATGTTGAAAAAATGAAGATATTAGACTATTTTATGATTGCACATGGTAAAGAATGTGATTAAAGGCTCTTTTCCTATTTCAAAAGTTTTAGTTTTCGAGGGTAATAGCTACGTATGTTGAAAAAATGAAGATATTAGACTATTTCATGATTGCAAATGGTAAAGAATGTGATTAAAGGCTCTTTTCCTATTTCAAAAGTTTTAGTTTTCGAGGGTAATAGCTACGTTATGTTGAAAAAATGAAGATATTAGACTATTTTATGATTGCACATGGTAAAGAATGTGATTAAAGGCTCTTTTCCTATTTCAAAAGTTTTAGTTTTCGAGGGTAATAGCTACGTATGTTGAAAAAATGAAGATATTAGACTATTTTATGATTGCACATGGTAAAGAATGTGATTAAAGGCTCTTTTCCTATTTCAAAAGTTTTAGTTTTCGAGGGTAATAGCTACGTATGTTGAAAAAATGAAGATATTAGACTATTTTATGATTGCAAATGGTAAAGAATGTGATTAAAGGCTCTTTTCCTATTTCAAAAGTTTTAGTTTTCGAGGGTAATAGCTACGTATGTTGAAAAAATGAAGATATTAGACTATTTTATGATTGCACATGGTAAAGAATGTGATTAAAGGCTCTTTTCCTATTTCAAAAGTTTTAGTTTTCGAGGGTAATAGCTACGTATGTTGAAAAAATGAAGATATTAGACTATTTTATGATTGCACATGGTAAAGAATGTGATTAAAGGCTCTTTTCCTATTTCAAAAGTTTTAGTTTTCGAGGGTAATAGCTACGTATGTTGAAAAAATGAAGATATTAGACTATTTTATGATTGCAAATGGTAAAGAATGTGATTAAAGGCTCTTTTCCTATTTCAAAAGTTTTAGTTTTCGAGGGTAATAGCTACGTATGTTGAAAAAATGAAGATATTAGACTATTTTATGATTGCAAATGGTAAAGAATGTGATTAAAGGCTCTTTTCCTATGTCAAAAGTTTTAGTTTTCGAGGGTAATAGCTACGTATGTTGAAAAAATGAAGATATTAGACTATTTTATGACACAATGGACCGGGAAAGAATGTGATTAAAGGCTCTTTTCAAAAGTTTAGTTTTCGGGGTAATAGCAAATGACGAGGAAAAAATGAAGATATTACTCATGATTGCACATGGTAAAGAATGTGATTAAAGGCTCTTTTCCTATTTCAAAAGTTTTAGTTTTCGAGGGTAATAGCTACGTATGTTGAAAAAATGAAGATATTAGACTATTTTATGATTGCAAATGGTAAAGAATGTGATTAAAGGCTCTTTTCCTATTTCAAAAGTTTTAGTTTTCGAGGGTAATAGCTACGTTGTTGAAAAAATGAAGATATTAGACTATTTTATGATTGCAAATGGTAAAGAATGTGATTAAAGGCTCTTTTCCTATTTCAAAAGTTTTAGTTTTCGAGGGTAATAGCTACGTATGTTGAAAAAATGAAGATATTAGACTATTTTATGATTGCAAATGGTAAAGAATGTGATTAAAGGCTCTTTTCCTATTTCAAAAGTTTTAGTTTTCGAGGGTAATAGCTACGTATGTTGAAAAAATGAAGATATTAGACTATTTTATGATTGCAAATGGTAAAGAATGTGATTAAAGGCTCTTTTCCTATTTCAAAAGTTTTAGTTTTCGAGGGTAATAGCTACGTATGTTGAAAAAATGAAGATATTAGACTATTTTATGATTGCAAATGGTAAAGAATGTGATTAAAGGCTCTTTTCCTATGTCAAAAGTTTTAGTTTTCGAGGGTAATAGCTACGTATGTTGAAAAAATGAAGATATTAGACTATTTTATGATTGCAAATGGTAAAGAATGTGATTAAAGGCTCTTTTCCTATTTCAAAAGTTTTAGTTTTCGAGGGTAATAGCTACGTATGTTGAAAAAATGAAGATATTAGACTATTTTATGATTGCAAATGGTAAAGAATGTGATTAAAGGCTCTTTTCCTATTTCAAAAGTTTTAGTTTTCGAGGGTAATAGCTACGTATGTTGAAAAAATGAAGATATTAGACTATTTTATGATTGCAAATGGTAAAGAATGTGATTAAAGGCTCTTTTCCTATGTCAAAAGTTTTAGTTTTCGAGGGTAATAGCTATGTTGTGAAAAAATGAAGATATTAGACTATTTTATGATTGCAAATGGTAAAGAATGTGATTAAAGGCTCTTTTCCTATTTCAAAAGTTTTAGTTTTCGAGGGTAATAGCTACGTATGTTGAAAAAATGAAGATATTAGACAATTTTATGATTGCACATGGTAAAGAATGTGATTAAAGGCTCTTTTCCTATTTCAAAAGTTTTAGTTTTCGAGGGTAATAGCTACGTATGTTGAAAAAATGAAGATATTAGACTATTTTATGATTGCACATGGTAAAGAATGTGATTAAAGGCTCTTTTCCTATTTCAAAAGTTTTAGTTTTCGAGGGTAATAGCTACGTATGTTGAAAAAATGAAGATATTAGACTATTTTATGATTGCAAATGGTAAAGAATGTGATTAAAGGCTCTTTTCCTATTTCAAAAGTTTTAGTTTTCGAGGGTAATAGCTACGTATGTTGAAAAAATGAAGATATTAGACTATTTTATGATTGCACATGGTAAAGAATGTGATTAAAGGCTCTTTTCCTATTTCAAAAGTTTTAGTTTTCGAGGGTAATAGCTACGTATGTTGAAAAAATGAAGATATTAGACTATTTTATGATTGCACATGGTAAAGAATGTGATTAAAGGCTCTTTTCCTATTTCAAAAGTTTTAGTTTTCGAGGGTAATAGCTACGTATGTTGAAAAAATGAAGATATTAGACTATTTTATGATTGCAAATGGTAAAGAATGTGATTAAAGGCTCTTTTCCTATTTCAAAAGTTTTAGTTTTCGAGGGTAATAGCTACGTATGTTGAAAAAATGAAGATATTAGACTATTTTATGATTGCAAATGGTAAAGAATGTGATTAAAGGCTCTTTTCCTATTTCAAAAGTTTTAGTTTTCGAGGGTAATAGCTACGTCTGTTGAAAAAATGAAGATATTAGACTATTTTATGATTGCAAATGGTAAAGAATGTGATTAAAGGCTCTTTTCCTATTTCAAAAGTTTTAGTTTTCGAGGGTAATAGCTACGTATGTTGAAAAAATGAAGATATTAGACTATTTTATGATTGCAAATGGTAAAGAATGTGATTAAAGGCTCTTTTCCTATGTCAAAAGTTTTAGTTTTCGAGGGTAATAGCTATGTTGAAAAAATGAAGATATTAGACTATTTTATGATTGCAAATGGTAAAGAATGTGATTAAAGGCTCTTTTCCTATTTCAAAAGTTTTAGTTTTCGAGGGTAATAGCTACGTATGTTGAAAAAATGAAGATATTAGACAATTTTATGATTGCACATGGTAAAGAATGTGATTAAAGGCTCTTTTCCTATTTCAAAAGTTTTAGTTTTCGAGGGTAATAGCTACGTATGTTGAAAAAATGAAGATATTAGACTATTTTATGATTGCACATGGTAAAGAATGTGATTAAAGGCTCTTTTCCTATTTCAAAAGTTTTAGTTTTCGAGGGTAATAGCTACGTATGTTGAAAAAATGAAGATATTAGACTATTTTATGATTGCACAATGGTAAAGAATGTGATTAAAGGCTCTTTTCCTATTTCAAAAGTTTTAGTTTTCGAGGGTAATAGCTACGTATGTTGAAAAAATGAAGATATTAGACTATTTTATGATTGCAAATGGTAAAGAATGTGATTAAAGGCTCTTTTCCTATTTCAAAAGTTTTAGTTTTCGAGGGTAATAGCTACGTATGTTGAAAAAATGAAGATATTAGACTATTTTATGATTGCACATGGTAAAGAATGTGATTAAAGGCTCTTTTCCTATTTCAAAAGTTTTAGTTTTCGAGGGTAATAGCTACGTATGTTGAAAAAATGAAGATATTAGACTATTTTATGATTGCAAATGGTAAAGAATGTGATTAAAGGCTCTTTTCCTATTTCAAAAGTTTTAGTTTTCGAGGGTAATAGCTACGTATGTTGAAAAAATGAAGATATTAGACTATTTTATGATTGCACATGGTAAAGAATGTGATTAAAGGCTCTTTTCCTATTTCAAAAGTTTTAGTTTTCGAGGGTAATAGCTACGTATGTTGAAAAAATGAAGATATTAGACTATTTTATGATTGCAAATGGTAAAGAATGTGATTAAAGGCTCTTTTCCTATTTCAAAAGTTTTAGTTTTCGAGGGTAATAACTATGTTGAAAAAATGAAGATATTAGACTATTTTATGATTGCACATGGTAAAGAATGTGATTAAAGGCTCTTTTCCTATTTCAAAAGTTTTAGTTTTCGAGGGTAATAGCTACGTATGTTGAAAAAATGAAGATATTAGACTATTTTATGATTGCAAATGGTAAAGAATGTGATTAAAGGCTCTTTTCCTATTTCAAAAGTTTTAGTTTTCGAGGGTAATAGCTACGTATGTTGAAAAAATGAAGATATTAGACTATTTTATGATTGCACATGGTAAAGAATGTGATTAAAGGCTCTTTTCCTATTTCAAAAGTTTTAGTTTTCGAGGGTAATAGCTACGTATGTTGAAAAAATGAAGATATTAGACTATTTTATGATTGCAAATGGTAAAGAATGTGATTAAAGGCTCTTTTCCTATTTCAAAAGTTTTAGTTTTCGAGGGTAATAGCTACGTATGTTGAAAAAATGAAGATATTAGACTATTTTATGATTGCAAATGGTAAAGAATGTGATTAAAGGCTCTTTTCCTATTTCAAAAGTTTTAGTTTTCGAGGGTAATAGCTACGTATGTTGAAAAAATGAAGATATTAGACTATTTTATGATTGCAAATGGTAAAGAATGTGATTAAAGGCTCTTTTCCTATTTCAAAAGTTTTAGTTTTCGAGGGTAATAGCTACGTATGTTGAAAAAATGAAGATATTAGACTATTTTATGATTGCAAATGGTAAAGAATGTGATTAAAGGCTCTTTTCCTATTTCAAAAGTTTTAGTTTTCGAGGGTAATAGCTACGTATGTTGAAAAAATGAAGATATTAGACTATTTTATGATTGCAAATGGTAAAGAATGTGATTAAAGGCTCTTTTCCTATTTCAAAAGTTTTAGTTTTCGAGGGTAATAGCTACGTATGTTGAAAAAATGAAGATATTAGACTATTTTATGATTGCAAATGGTAAAGAATGTGATTAAAGGCTCTTTTCCTATTTCAAAAGTTTTAGTTTTCGAGGGTAATAGCTACGTATGTTGAAAAAATGAAGATATTAGACTATTTTATGATTGCAAATGGTAAAGAATGTGATTAAAGGCTCTTTTCCTATTTCAAAAGTTTTAGTTTTCGAGGGTAATAGCTACGTATGTTGAAAAAATGAAGATATTAGACTATTTTATGATTGCACAATGGTAAAGAATGTGATTAAAGGCTCTTTTCCTATTTCAAAAGTTTTAGTTTTCGAGGGTAATAGCTACGTATGTTGAAAAAATGAAGATATTAGACTATTTTATGATTGCAAATGGTAAAGAATGTGATTAAAGGCTCTTTTCCTATTTCAAAAGTTTTAGTTTTCGAGGGTAATAGCTACGTATGTTGAAAAAATGAAGATATTAGACTATTTTATGATTGCAAATGGTAAAGAATGTGATTAAAGGCTCTTTTCCTATTTCAAAAGTTTTAGTTTTCGAGGGTAATAGCTACGTATGTTGAAAAAATGAAGATATTAGACTATTTTATGATTGCAAATGGTAAAGAATGTGATTAAAGGCTCTTTTCCTATTTCAAAAGTTTTAGTTTTCGAGGGTAATAGCTACGTATGTTGAAAAAATGAAGATATTAGACTATTTTATGATTGCAAATGGTAAAGAATGTGATTAAAGGCTCTTTTCCTATTTCAAAAGTTTTAGTTTTCGAGGGTAATAGCTACGTATGTTGAAAAAATGAAGATATTAGACTATTTTATGATTGCAAATGGTAAAGAATGTGATTAAAGGCTCTTTTCCTATTTCAAAAGTTTTAGTTTTCGAGGGTAATAGCTACGTATGTTGAAAAAATGAAGATATTAGACTATTTTATGATTGCAAATGGTAAAGAATGTGATTAAAGGCTCTTTTCCTATTCAAAAGTTTTAGTTTTCGAGGGTAATAGCTACGTATGTTGAAAAAATGAAGATATTAGACTATTTTATGATTGCATATGGTAAAGAATGTGATTAAAAGCTCTTTTCCTATTTCAAAAGTTTTAGTTTTCGAGGGTAATAGCTACGTATGTTGAAAAAATGAAGATATTAGACTATTTTATGATTGCAAATGGTAAAGAATGTGATTAAAGGCTCTTTTCCTATTTCAAAAGTTTTAGTTTTCGAGGGTAATAGCTACGTATGTTGAAAAAATGAAGATATTAGACTATTTTATGATTGCACGTGGTAAAGAATGTGATTAAAGGCTCTTTTCCTATTTCAAAAGTTTTAGTTTTCGAGGGTAATAGCTACGTATGTTGAAAAAATGAAGATATTAGACTATTTTATGATTGCACATGGTAAAGAATGTGATTAAAGGCTCTTTTCCTATTTCAAAAGTTTTAGTTTTCGAGGGTAATAGCTACGTATGTTGAAAAAATGAAGATATTAGACTATTTTATGATTGCAAATGGTAAAGAATGTGATTAAAGGCTCTTTTCCTATTTCAAAAGTTTTAGTTTTCGAGGGTAATAGCTACGTATGTTGAAAAAATGAAGATATTAGACTATTTTATGATTGCACATGGTAAAGAATGTGATTAAAGGCTCTTTTCCTATTTCAAAAGTTTTAGTTTTCGAGGGTAATAGCTACGTATATTGAAAAAATGAAGATATTAGACTATTTTATGATTGCAAATGGTAAAGAATGTGATTAAAGGCTCTTTTCCTATTTCAAAAGTTTTAGTTTTCGAGGGTAATAGCTACGTATGTTGAAAAAATGAAGATATTAGACTATTTTATGATTGCAAATGGTAAAGAATGTGATTAAAGGCTCTTTTCCTATGTCAAAAGTTTTAGTTTTCGAGGGTAATAGCTACGTATGTTGAAAAAATGAAGATATTAGACTATTTTATGATTGCAAATGGTAAAGAATGTGATTAAAGGCTCTTTTCCTATTTCAAAAGTTTTAGTTTTCGAGGGTAATAGCTACGTATGTTGAAAAAATGAAGATATTAGACTATTTTATGATTGCAAATGGTAAAGAATGTGATTAAAGGCTCTTTTCCTATTTCAAAAGTTTTAGTTTTCGAGGGTAATAGCTACGTATGTTGAAAAAATGAAGATATTAGACTATTTTATGATTGCAAATGGTAAAGAATGTGATTAAAGGCTCTTTTCCTATTTCAAAAGTTTTAGTTTTCGAGGGTAATAGCTACGTATGTTGAAAAAATGAAGATATTAGACTATTTTATGATTGCAAATGGTAAAGAATGTGATTAAAGGCTCTTTTCCTATTTCAAAAGTTTTAGTTTTCGAGGGTATTAGCTA
>NW_027065011.1:0-23546 GCF_032884065.1 Artemia franciscana
ATAGCTACGTATGTTGAAAAAATGAAGATATTAGACTATTTTATGATTGCAAATGGTAAAGAATGTGATTAAAGGCTCTTTTCCTATTTCAAAAGTTTTAGTTTTTGAGGGTAATAGCTACGTATGTTGAAAAAATGAAGATATTAGACTATTTTATGATTGCAAATGGTAAAGAATGTGATTAAAGGCTCTTTTCCTATTTCAAAAGTTTTAGTTTTCCATGGTAATAGCTACGTATGTTGAAAAAATGAAGATATTAGACTATTTTTTGATTGCAAATGGTAAAGAATGTGATTAAAGGCTCTTTTCCTATGTCAAAAGTTTAAGTTTTTGAGGGTAATAGCAACGTATGTTGAAAAAATGAAGATATTAGACTATTTTATGATTGCAAATGGTAAAGAATGGGATTAAAGGCTCTTTTCCTATGTCAAAAGTTTTAGTTTTCGAGGGTAATAGCTACGTATGTTGAAAAAATGAAGATATTAGACTATTTTATGATTGCAAATGGTAAAGAATGTGATTAAAGGCTGTTTTCCTATGTCAAAAGTTTTAGTTTTCGAGGGTAATAGCTACGTATGTTGAAAAAAGGAAGATATTAGACTATTTTATGATTCCAAATGGTAAAGAATGTGATTAAAGGCTCTTTTCCTATGTCAAAAGTTTTAGTTTTCGAAGGTAATAGCTACATATTTTGAAAAAATGAAGATATTAGACTATTTTATGATATCAAATGGTAAAGAATGTGATTAACCGCTCTTTTCCTATTTCAAAAGTTTTAGTTTTCGAGAGTAATAGCTTTGTCTGTGGAAAAAATGAAGATATTAGACAATTTTATGATTGCAAATGGTAAAGAATGTGATAAAAGGTTCTTTTCCCATTTCAAAAGTTTTAGTTTTCGAGGGTAATAGCTTTGTCTGTGGAAAAAATGAAGATATTAGACAATTTTTTGATTGCAAATGGTAAAGAATGCGATTAAAGGCTCTTTTCCTATTTCAAAAGTTTTAGTTTTTGAGGGTAATAGCTACGTATGTTGAAAAAATGAAGATATTAGACTATTTTATGATTGCAAATGGTAAAGAATGTGATTAAAGGCTCTTTTCCTATGTCAAAAGTTTTAGTTTTCGAGGGTAATAGCTACGTATGTTGAAAAAATGAAGATATTAGACTATTTTATGATTGCAAATGGTAAAGAATGTGATTAAAGGCTCTTTTCCTATGTCAAAAGTTTTAGTTTTCGAGGGTAATAGCTACGTATGTTGAAAAAATGAAGATATTAGACTATTTTATGATTGCAAATGGTAAAGAATGTGATTAAAGGCTCTTTTCCTATTTCAAAAGTTTTAGTTTTCGAGGGTAATAGCTACGTATGTTGAAAAAATGAAGATATTAGACTATTTTATGATTGCAAATGGTAAAGAATGTGATTAAAGGCTCTTTTCCTATTTCAAAAGTTTTAGTTTTCGAGGGTAATAGCTACGTATGTGGAAAAAATGAAGATATTAGACTATTTTATGATTGCAAATGGTAAAGAATGTGATTAAAGGCTCTTTTCCTATTTCAAAAGTTTTAGTTTTCGAGGGTAATAGCTACGTATGTTGAAAAAATGAAGATATTAGACTATTTTATGATTGCAAATGGTAAAGAATGTGATTAAAGGCTCTTTTCCTATTTCAAAAGTTTTAGTTTTCGAGGGTAATAGCTACGTATGTTGAAAAAATGAAGATATTAGACTATTTTATGATTGCAAATGGTAAAGAATGTGATTAAAGGCTCTTTTCCTATTTCAAAAGTTTTAGTTTTCGAGGGTAATAGCTATATGTTGAAAAAATGAAGATATTAGACTATTTTATGATTGCAAATGGTAAAGAATGTGATTAAAGGCTCTTTTCCTATTTCAAAAGTTTTAGTTTTCGAGGGTAATAGCTACGTATGTTGAAAAAATGAAGATATTAGACTATTTTATGATTGCAAATGGTAAAGAATGTGATTAAAGGCTCTTTTCCTATGTCAAAAGTTTTAGTTTTCGAGGGTAATAGCTACGTATGTTGAAAAAATGAAGATATTAGACTATTTTATGATTGCAAATGGTAAAGAATGTGATTAAAGGCTCTTTTCCTATGTCAAAAGTTCTAGTTTTCGAGGGTAATAGCTACGTATGTTGAAAAAATGAAGATATTAGACTATTTTATGATTGCAAATGGTAAAGAATGTGATTAAAGACTCTTTTCCTATGTCAAAAGAGCTATATAAAGCTCTTTTCCTATTTCAAAAGTTTTAGTTTTCGAGGGTAAGAGCTACGTATGTTGAAAAAATGAAGATATTAGACTATTTTATGATTGCAAATGGTAAAGAATGTGATTAAAGGCTCTTTTCCTATTTCAAAAGTTTTAGTTTTCGAGGGTAATAGCTACGTATGTTGAAAAAATGAAGATATTAGACTATTTTATGATTGCAAATGGTAAAGAATGTGATTAAAGGCTCTTTTCCTATTTCAAAAGTTTTAGTTTTCGAGGGTAATAGCTACGTATGTTGAAAAAATGAAGATATTAGACTATTTTATGATTGCAAATGGTAAAGAATGTGATTAAAGGCTCTTTTCCTATGTCAAAAGTTTTAGTTTTCGAGGGTAATAGCTACGTATGTTGAAAAAATGAAGATATTAGACTATTTTATGATTGCAAATGGTAAAGAATGTGATTAAAGGCTCTTTTCCTATTTCAAAAGTTTTAGTTTTCGAGGGTAATAGCTACGTATGTTGAAAAAATGAAGATATTAGACTATTTTATGATTGCAAATGGTAAAGAATGTGATTAAAGGCTCTTTTCCTATTTCAAAAGTTTTAGTTTTCGAGGGTAATAGCTACGTATGTTGAAAAAATGAAGATATTAGACTATTTTATGATTGCAAATGGTAAAGAATGTGATTAAAGGCTCTTTTCCTATGTCAAAAGTTTTAGTTTTCGAGGGTAATAGCTACGTATGTTGAAAAAATGAAGATATTAGACTATTTTATGATTGCAAATGGTAAAGAATGTGATTAAAGGCTCTTTTCCTATTTCAAAAGTTTTAGTTTTCGAGGGTAATAGCTACGTATGTTGAAAAAATGAAGATATTAGACTATTTTATGATTGCAAATGGTAAAGAATGTGATTAAAGGCTCTTTTCCTATTTCAAAAGTTTTAGTTTTCGAGGGTAATAGCTACGTATGTTGAAAAAATGAAGATATTAGACTATTTTATGATTGCAAATGGTAAAGAATGTGATTAAAGGCTCTTTTCCTATTTCAAAAGTTTTAGTTTTCGAGGGTAATAGCTACGTATGTTGAAAAAATGAAGATATTAGACTATTTTATGATTGCAAATGGTAAAGAATGTGATTAAAGGCTCTTTTCCTATGTCAAAAGTTTTAGTTTTCGAGGGTAATAGCTACGTATGTTGAAAAAATGAAGATATTAGACTATTTTATGATTGCAAATGGTAAAGAATGTGATTAAAGGCTCTTTTCCTATGTTCAAAAGTTTTAGTTTTCGAGGGTAATAGCTACGTATGTTGAAAAAATGAAGATATTAGACTATTTTATGATTGCAAATGGTAAAGAATGTGATTAAAGGCTCTTTTCCTATTCAAAAGTTTTAGTTTTCGAGGGTAATAGCTACGTATGTTGAAAAAATGAAGATATTAGACTATTTTATGATTGCAAATGGTAAAGAATGTGATTAAAGGCTCTTTTCCTATTTCAAAAGTTTTAGTTTTCGAGGGTAATAGCTACGTATGTTGAAAAAATGAAGATATTAGACTATTTTATGATTGCAAATGGTAAAGAATGTGATTAAAGGCTCTTTTCCTATTTCAAAAGTTTTAGTTTTCGAGGGTAATAGCTATGTCTGTGGAAAAAATGAAGATATTAGACTATTTTATGATTGCACAATGGTAAAGAATGTGATTAAAGGCTCTTTTCCTATTTCAAAAGTTTTAGTTTTCGAGGGTAATAGCTACGTATGTTGAAAAAATGAAGATATTAGACTATTTTATGATTGCAAATGGTAAAGAATGTGATTAAAGGCTCTTTTCCTATGTCAAAAGTTTTAGTTTTCGAGGGTAATAGCTACGTATGTAAAAAAATGAAGATATTAGACTATTTTATGATTGCAAATGGTAAAGAATGTGATTAAAGGCTCTTTTCCTATTTCAAAAGTTTTAGTTTTCGAGGGTAATAGCTACCTATGTTGAAAAAATGAAGATATTAGACTATTTTATGATTGCAAATGGTAAAGAATGTGATTAAAGGCTGTTTTCCTATGTCAAAAGTTTTAGTTTTCGAGGGTAATAGCTACGTATGTTGAAAAAAGGAAGATATTAGACTATTTTATGATTGCAAATGGTAAAGAATGTGATTAAAGGCTCTTTTCCTATGTAAAAAGTTCTAGTTTTCGTGGGTAATAGCTACGTATGTTGAAAAAATGAAGATATTAGACTATTTTATGATTGCAAATGGTAAAGAATGTGATTAAAGGCTCTTTTCCTATTTCAAAAGTTTTAGTTTTTGAGGGTAATAGCTACGTATGTTGAAAAAATGAAGATATTAGACTATTTTATGATTGCAAATGGTAAAGAATGTGATTAAAGGCTCTTTTCCTATTTCAAAAGTTTTAGTTTTCCATGGTAATAGCTACGTATGTTGAAAAAATGAAGATATTAGACTATTTTTGATTGCAAATGGTAAAGAATGTGATTAAAGGCTCTTTTCCTATGTCAAAAGTTTAAGTTTTTGAGGGTAATAGCAACGTATGTTGAAAAAATGAAGATATTAGACTATTTTATGATTGCAAATGGTAAAGAATGGGATTAAAGGCTCTTTTCCTATGTCAAAAGTTTTAGTTTTCGAGGGTAATAGCTACGTATGTTGAAAAAATGAAGATATTAGACTATTTTATGATTGCAAATGGTAAAGAATGTGATTAAAGGCTGTTTTCCTATGTCAAAAGTTTTAGTTTTCGAGGGTAATAGCTACGTATGTTGAAAAAAGGAAGATATTAGACTATTTTATGATTCCAAATGGTAAAGAATGTGATTAAAGGCTCTTTTCCTATGTCAAAAGTTTTAGTTTTCGAAGGTAATAGCTACATATTTTGAAAAAATGAAGATATTAGACTATTTTATGATATCAAATGGTAAAGAATGTGATTAACCGCTCTTTTCCTATTTCAAAAATTTTAGTTTTCGAGAGTAATAGCTTTGTCTGTGGAAAAAATGAAGATATTAGACAATTTTATGATTGCAAATGGTAAAGAATGTGATAAAAGGTTCTTTTCCCATTTCAAAAGTTTTAGTTTTCGAGGGTAATAGCTTTGTCTGTGGAAAAAATGAAGATATTAGACAATTTTTTGATTGCAAATGGTAAAGAATGCGATTAAAGGCTCTTTTCCTATTTCAAAAGTTTTAGTTTTTGAGGGTAATAGCTACGTATGTTGAAAAAATGAAGATATTAGACTATTTTATGATTGCAAATGGTAAAGAATGTGATTAAAGGCTCTTTTCCTATGTCAAAAGTTCTATTTCAAAAGTTTTAGTTTTCGAGGGTAATAGCTACGTATGTTGAAAAAATGAAGATATTAGACTATTTTATGATTGCAAATGGTAAAGAATGTGATTAAAGGCTCTTTTCCTATGTCAAAAGTTTTAGTTTTCGAGGGTAATAGCTACGTTGTTGAAAAAATGAAGATATTAGACTATTTTATGATTGCAAATGGTAAAGAATGTGATTAAAGGCTCTTTTCCTATTTCAAAAGTTTTAGTTTTCGAGGGTAATAGCTACGTATGTTGAAAAAATGAAGATATTAGACTATTTTATGATTGCAAATGGTAAAGAATGTGATTAAAGGCTCTTTTCCTATTTCAAAAGTTTTAGTTTTCGAGGGTAATAGCTATGTCTGTGGAAAAAATGAAGATATTAGACTATTTTATGATTGCAAATGGTAAAGAATGTGATTAAAGGCTCTTTTCCTATTTCAAAAGTTTTAGTTTTCGAGGGTAATAGCTACGTATGTTGAAAAAATGAAGATATTAGACTATTTTATGATTGCAAATGGTAAAGAATGTGATTAAAGGCTCTTTTCCTATTTCAAAAGTTTTAGTTTTCGAGGGTAATAGCTACGTATGTTGAAAAAATGAAGATATTAGACTATTTTATGATTGCAAATGGTAAAGAATGTGATTAAAGGCTCTTTTCCTATGTTCAAAAGTTTTAGTTTTCGAGGGTAATAGCTACGTATGTTGAAAAAATGAAGATATTAGACTATTTTATGATTGCAAATGGTAAAGAATGTGATTAAAGGCTCTTTTCCTATTTCAAAAGTTTTAGTTTTCGAGGGTAATAGCTACGTATGTTGAAAAAATGAAGATATTAGACTATTTTATGATTGCAAATGGTAAAGAATGTGATTAAAGGCTCTTTTCCTATGTCAAAAGTTTTAGTTTTCGAGGGTAATAGCTACGTATGTTGAAAAAATGAAGATATTAGACTATTTTATGATTGCAAATGGTAAAGAATGTGATTAAAGGCTCTTTTCCTATGTCAAAAGTTTTAGTTTTCGAGGGTAATAGCTACGTATGTTGAAAAAATGAAGATATTAGACTATTTTATGATTGCAAATGGTAAAGAATGTGATTAAAGGCTCTTTTCCTATTTCAAAAGTTTTAGTTTTCGAGGGTAATAGCTACGTATGTTGAAAAAATGAAGATATTAGACTATTTTATGATTGCAAATGGTAAAGAATGTGATTAAAGGCTCTTTTCCTATTTCAAAAGTTTTAGTTTTCGAGGGTAATAGCTACGTATGTTGAAAAAATGAAGATATTAGACTATTTTATGATTGCAAATGGTAAAGAATGTGATTAAAGGCTCTTTTCCTATTTCAAAAGTTTTAGTTTTCGAGGGTAATAGCTACGTATGTTGAAAAAATGAAGATATTAGACTATTTTATGATTGCAAATGGTAAAGAATGTGATTAAAGGCTCTTTTCCTATTTCAAAAGTTTTAGTTTTCGAGGGTAATAGCTACGTATGTTGAAAAAATGAAGATATTAGACTATTTTATGATTGCAAATGGTAAAGAATGTGATTAAAGGCTCTTTTCCTATTCAAAAGTTTTAGTTTTCGAGGGTAATAGCTATTGTTGTGGAAAAAATGAAGATATTAGACTATTTTATGATTGCAAATGGTAAAGAATGTGATTAAAGGCTCTTTTCCTATTTCAAAAGTTTTAGTTTTCGAGGGTAATAGCTACGTATGTTGAAAAAATGAAGATATTAGACTATTTTATGATTGCAAATGGTAAAGAATGTGATTAAAGGCTCTTTTCCTATGTCAAAAGTTTTAGTTTTCGAGGGTAATAGCTACGTATGTTGAAAAAATGAAGATATTAGACTATTTTATGATTGCAAATGGTAAAGAATGTGATTAAAGGCTCTTTTCCTATGTTCAAAAGTTTTAGTTTTCGAGGGTAATAGCTACGTATGTTGAAAAAATGAAGATATTAGACTATTTTATGATTGCAAATGGTAAAGAATGTGATTAAAGGCTCTTTTCCTATTTCAAAAGTTTTAGTTTTCGAGGGTAATAGCTACGTATGTTGAAAAAATGAAGATATTAGACTATTTTATGATTGCAAATGGTAAAGAATGTGATTAAAGGCTCTTTTCCTATTTCAAAAGTTTTAGTTTTCGAGGGTAATAGCTACGTTGTTGAAAAAATGAAGATATTAGACTATTTTATGATTGCAAATGGTAAAGAATGTGATTAAAGGCTCTTTTCCTATGTCAAAAGTTTTAGTTTTCGAGGGTAATAGCTACGTATGTTGAAAAAATGAAGATATTAGACTATTTTATGATTGCAAATGGTAAAGAATGTGATTAAAGGCTCTTTTCCTATTTCAAAAGTTTTAGTTTTCGAGGGTAATAGCTACGTATGTTGAAAAAATGAAGATATTAGACTATTTTATGATTGCAAATGGTAAAGAATGTGATTAAAGGCTCTTTTCCTATTCAAAAGTTTTAGTTTTCGAGGGTAATAGCTATGTATGTTGAAAAAATGAAGATATTAGACTATTTTATGATTGCAAATGGTAAAGAATGTGATTAAAGGCTCTTTTCCTATTTCAAAAGTTTTAGTTTTCGAGGGTAATAGCTACGTATGTTGAAAAAATGAAGATATTAGACTATTTTATGATTGCAAATGGTAAAGAATGTGATTAAAGGCTCTTTTCCTATGTCAAAAGTTTTAGTTTTCGAGGGTAATAGCTACGTATGTTGAAAAAATGAAGATATTAGACTATTTTATGATTGCAAATGGTAAAGAATGTGATTAAAGGCTCTTTTCCTATGTCAAAAGTTTTAGTTTTCGAGGGTAATAGCTACGTATGTTGAAAAAATGAAGATATTAGACTATTTTATGATTGCAAATGGTAAAGAATGTGATTAAAGGCTCTTTTCCTATTTCAAAAGTTTAGTTTTTGAGGGTAATAGCTACGTATGTTGAAAAAATGAAGATATTAGACTATTTTATGATTGCAAATGGTAAAGAATGTGATTAAAGGCTCTTTTCCTATTTCAAAAGTTTTAGTTTTCGAGGGTAATAGCTACGTATGTTGAAAAAATGAAGATATTAGACTATTTTATGATTGCAAATGGTAAAGAATGTGATTAAAGGCTCTTTTCCTATGTCAAAAGTTTTAGTTTTCGAGGGTAATAGCTACGTATGTTGAAAAAATGAAGATATTAGACTATTTTATGATTGCAAATGGTAAAGAATGTGATTAAAGGCTCTTTTCCTATTTCAAAAGTTTTAGTTTTCGAGGGTAATAGCTTACGTATGTTGAAAAAATGAAGATATTAGACTATTTTATGATTGCAAATGGTAAAGAATGTGATTAAAGGCTCTTTTCCTATTTCAAAAGTTTTAGTTTTCGAGGGTAATAGCTATGTCTGTGGAAAAAATGAAGATATTAGACTATTTTATGATTGCAAATGGTAAAGAATGTGATTAAAGGCTCTTTTCCTATTTCAAAAGTTTTAGTTTTCGAGGGTAATAGCTACGTATGTTGAAAAAATGAAGATATTAGACTATTTTATGATTGCAAATGGTAAAGAATGTGATTAAAGGCTCTTTTCCTATTCAAAAGTTTTAGTTTTCGAGGGTAATAGCTACGTATGTTGAAAAAATGAAGATATTAGACTATTTTATGATTGCAAATGGTAAAGAATGTGATTAAAGGCTCTTTTCCTATTTCAAAAGTTTTAGTTTTCGAGGGTAATAGCTACGTATGTTGAAAAAATGAAGATATTAGACTATTTTATGATTGCAAATGGTAAAGAATGTGATTAAAGGCTCTTTTCCTATGTCAAAAGTTTTAGTTTTAGTTTTCGAGGGTAATAGCTACGTATGTTGAAAAAATGAAGATATTAGACTATTTTATGATTGCAAATGGTAAAGAATGTGATTAAAGGCTCTTTTCCTATTTCAAAAGTTTTAGTTTTCGAGGGTAATAGCTACGTATGTTGAAAAAATGAAGATATTAGACTATTTTATGATTGCAAATGGTAAAGAATGTGATTAAAGGCTCTTTTCCTATTTCAAAAGTTTTAGTTTTCGAGGGTAATAGCTACGTATGTTGAAAAAATGAAGATATTAGACTATTTTATGATTGCAAATGGTAAAGAATGTGATTAAAGGCTCTTTTCCTATGTTCAAAAGTTTTAGTTTTCGAGGGTAATAGCTACGTATGTTGAAAAAATGAAGATATTAGACTATTTTATGATTGCAAATGGTAAAGAATGTGATTAAAGGCTCTTTTCCTATTTCAAAAGTTTTAGTTTTTGAGGGTAATAGCTACGTATGTTGAAAAAATGAAGATATTAGACTATTTTATGATTGCAAATGGTAAAGAATGTGATTAAAGGCTCTTTTCCTATGCAAAAGTTTTAGTTTTCGAGGGTAATAGCTACGTATGTTGAAAAAATGAAGATATTAGACTATTTTATGATTGCAAATGGTAAAGAATGTGATTAAAGGCTCTTTTCCTATGTCAAAAGTTTTAGTTTTCGAGGGTAATAGCTACGTATGTTGAAAAAATGAAGATATTAGACTATTTTATGATTGCAAATGGTAAAGAATGTGATTAAAGGCTCTTTTCCTATTTCAAAAGTTTTAGTTTTCGAGGGTAATAGCTACGTATGTTGAAAAAATGAAGATATTAGACTATTTTATGATTGCAAATGGTAAAGAATGTGATTAAAGGCTCTTTTCCTATTTCAAAAGTTTTAGTTTTCGAGGGTAATAGCTACGTATGTCGAAAAAATGAAGATATTAGACTATTTTATGATTGCAAATGGTAAAGAATGTGATTAAAGGCTCTTTTCCTATGTCAAAAGTTTTAGTTTTCGAGGGTAATAGCTATATGTTGAAAAAATGAAGATATTAGACTATTTTATGATTGCAAATGGTAAAGAATGTGATTAAAGGCTCTTTTCCTATGTCAAAAGTTTTAGTTTTCGAGGGTAATAGCTACGTATGTTGAAAAAATGAAGATATTAGACTATTTTATGATTGCAAATGGTAAAGAATGTGATTAAAGGCTCTTTTCCTATGTCAAAAGTTCTAGTTTTCGAGGGTAATAGCTACGTATGTTGAAAAAATGAAGATATTAGACTATTTTATGATTGCAAATGGTAAAGAATGTGATTAAAGGCTCTTTTCCTATTTCAAAAGTTTTAGTTTTCGAGGGTAATAGCTACGTATGTTGAAAAAATGAAGATATTAGACTATTTTATGATTGCAAATGGTAAAGAATGTGATTAAAGGCTCTTTTCCTATGTCAAAAGTTTTAGTTTTCGAGGGTAATAGCTACGTATGTTGAAAAAATGAAGATATTAGACTATTTTATGATTGCAAATGGTAAAGAATGTGATTAAAGGCTCTTTTCCTATGTTCAAAAGTTTTAGTTTTCGAGGGTAATAGCTACGTATGTTGAAAAAATGAAGATATTAGACTATTTTATGATTGCAAATGGTAAAGAATGTGATTAAAGGCTCTTTTCCTATTTCAAAAGTTTTAGTTTTCGAGGGTAATAGCTACGTATGTTGAAAAAATGAAGATATTAGACTATTTTATGATTGCAAATGGTAAAGAATGTGATTAAAGGCTCTTTTCCTATTTCAAAAGTTTTAGTTTTCGAGGGTAATAGCTACGTATGTTGAAAAAATGAAGATATTAGACTATTTTATGATTGCAAATGGTAAAGAATGTGATTAAAGGCTCTTTTCCTATGTCAAAAGTTTTAGTTTTCGAGGGTAATAGCTACGTATGTTGAAAAAATGAAGATATTAGACTATTTTATGATTGCAAATGGTAAAGAATGTGATTAAAGGCTCTTTTCCTATGTCAAAAGTTTTAGTTTTCGAGGGTAATAGCTACGTATGTTGAAAAAATGAAGATATTAGACTATTTTATGATTGCAAATGGTAAAGAATGTGATTAAAGGCTCTTTTCCTATTTCAAAAGTTTTAGTTTTCGAGGGTAATAGCTATGTATGTGGAAAAAATGAAGATATTAGACTATTTTATGATTGCACAATGGTAAAGAATGTGATTAAAGGCTCTTTTCCTATTTCAAAAGTTTTAGTTTTCGAGGGTAATAGCTACATATGTTGTGAAAAAATGAAGATATTAGACTATTTTATGATTGCAAATGGTAAAGAATGTGATTAAAGGTCTTTTCCATTTCAAAAGTTTTAGTTTTCGAGGGTAATAGCTTTGTCTGTGGAAAAAATGAAGATATTAGACAATTTTATGATTGCAAATGGTAAAGAATGTGATTAAAGGCTCTTTTCCTATTTCAAAAGTTTTAGTTTTCGAGGGTAATAGCTTTGTTGGAAAAAATGAAGATATTAGACAATTTTATGATTGCAAATGGTAAAGAATGTGATTAAAGGCTCTTTTCCTATTTCAAAAGTTTAGTTTTCGAGGGTAATAGCTACGTATGTTGAAAAAATGAAGATATTAGACTATTTTATGATTGCAAATGGTAAAGAATGTGATTAAAGGCTCTTTTCCTATGTCAAAAGTTTTAGTTTTCGAGGGTAAGAGCTACGTATGTTGAAAAAATGAAGATATTAGACTATTTTATGATTGCAAATGGTAAAGAATGTGATTAAAGGCTCTTTTCCTATTTCAAAAGTTTTAGTTTTCGAGGGTAATAGCTACGTGTGTTGAAAAAATGAAGATATTAGACTATTTTATGATTGCAAATGGTAAAGAATGGGATTAAAGGCTCTTTTCCTATTTCAAAAGTTTTAGTTTTCGAGGGTAATAGCTACGTATGTTGAAAAAATGAAGATATTAGACTATTTTATGATTGCAAATGGTAAAGAATGTGATTAAAGGCTCTTTTCCTATTCAAAAGTTTTAGTTTTCGAGGGTAATAGCTATGTCTGTGGAAAAAATGAAGATATTAGACTATTTTATGATTGCATATGGTAAAGAATGTGATTAAAGGCTCTTTTCCTATTTCAAAAGTTTTAGTTTTCGAGGGTAATAGCTACGTATGTTGAAAAAATGAAGATATTAGACTATTTTATGATTGCAAATGGTAAAGAATGTGATTAAAGGCTCTTTTCCTATGTCAAAAGTTTTAGTTTTCGAGGGTAATAGCTACGTATGTTGAAAAAATGAAGATATTAGACTATTTTATGATTGCAATGGTAAAGAATGTGATTAAAGGCTCTTTTCCTATGTCAAAAGTTTTAGTTTTCGAGGGTAATAGCTACGTATGTTGAAAAAATGAAGATATTAGACTATTTTATGATTGCAAATGGTAAAGAATGTGATTAAAGGCTCTTTTCCTATGTCAAAAGTTCTAGTTTTCGTGGGGTAATAGCTACGTATGTTGAAAAAATGAAGATATTAGACTATTTTATGATTGCAAATGGTAAAGAATGTGATTAAAGGCTCTTTTCCTATTTCAAAAGTTTTAGTTTTTGAGGGTAATAGCTACGTATGTTGAAAAAATGAAGATATTAGACTATTTTATGATTGCAAATGGTAAAGAATGTGATTAAAGGCTCTTTTCCTATGTCAAAAGTTTAGTTTTCGAGGGTAATAGCACGTATGTTGAAAAAATGAAGATATTAGACTATTTTATGATTGCAAATGGTAAAGAATGTGATTAAAGGCTCTTTTCCTATGTCAAAAGTTTTAGTTTTCGAGGGTAATAGCACGTATGTTGAAAAAATGAAGATATTAGACTATTTTATGATTGCAAATGGTAAAGAATGTGATTAAAGGCTGTTTTCCTATGTCAAAAGTTTTAGTTTTCGAGGGTAATAGCTACGTATGTTGAAAAAAGGAAGATATTAGACTATTTTATGATTGCAAATGGTAAAGAATGTGATTAAAGGCTCTTTTCCTATGTCAAAAGTTTTAGTTTTCGAGGGTAATAGCTACATATTTTGAAAAAATGAAGATATTAGACTATTTTATGATATCAAATGGTAAAGAATGTGATTAATGGCTCTTTTCCTATTTCAAAAGTTTTAGTTTTCGAGGGTAATAGCTTTGTCTGTGGAAAAAATGAAGATATTAGACAATTTTATGATTGCAATGGTAAAGAATGTGATAAAAGGTTCTTTTCCTATTTCAAAAGTTTTAGTTTTCGAGGGTAATAGCTTTGTCTGTTGAAAAAATGAAGATATTAGACAATTTTATGATTACAAATGGTAAAGAATGCGATTAAAGGCTCTATTCCTATTTCAAAAGTTTTAGTTTTCGAGGGTAATAGCTACGTATGTTGAAAAAATGAAGATATTAGACTATTTTATGATTGCAAATGGTAAAGAATGTGATTAAAGGCTCTTTTCCTATGTCAAAAGTTTTAGTTTTCGAGGGTAATAGCTACGTATGTTGAAAAAATGAAGATATTAGACTATTTTATGATTGCAAATGGTAAAGAATGTGATTAAAGGCTCTTTTCCTATGTCAAAAGTTTTAGTTTTCGAGGGTAATAGCAGCGTATGTTGAAAAAATGAAGATATTAGACTATTTTATGATTGCAAATGGTAAAGAATGTGATTAAAGGCTCTTTTCCTATTTCAAAAGTAAGGGTAGCTACGTATGTTGAAAAAATGAAGATATTAGACTATTTTATGATTGCAAATGGTAAAGAATGTGATTAAAGGCTCTTTTCCTATTTCAAAAGTTTTAGTTTTCGAGGGTAATAGCTATGTATGTTGATAAAATGAAGATATTAGATATTTTATGATTGCAAATGGTAAAGAATGTGATTAAAGGCTCTTTTCCTATGTCAAAAGTTTTAGTTTTCGAGGGTAATAGCTACGTATGTTGAAAAAATGAAGATATTAGACTATTTTATGATTGCAATGGTAAAGAATGTGATTAAAGGCTCTTTTCCTATTTCAAAAGTTTTAGTTTTCGAGGGTAAGCTACGTATGTTGGAAAAATGAAGATATTAGACTATTTTATGATTGCAAATGGTAAAGAATGTGATTAAAGGCTCTTTTCCTATTTCAAAAGTTTTAGTTTTCGAGGGTAATAGCTACGTATGTTGAAAAAATGAAGATATTAGACTATTTTATGATTGCAAATGGTAAAGAAATGTTAAAGGCTCTTTTCCTATTTCAAAAGTTTTAGTTTTCGAGGGTAATAGCTACGTATGTTGAAAAAATGAAGATATTAGACTATTTTATGATTGCAAATGGTAAAGAATGTGATTAAAGGCTCTTTTCCTATGTTCAAAAGTTTTAGTTTTCGAGGGTAATAGCTACGTATGTTGAAAAAATGAAGATATTAGACTATTTTATGATTGCAAATGGTAAAGAATGTCATTAAAGGCTCTTTTCCTATGTCAAAAGTTTTAGTTTTCGAGGGTAATAGCTACGTATGTTGAAAAAATGAAGATATTAGACTATTTTATGATTGCAAATGGTAAAGAATGTGATTAAAGGCTCTTTTCCTATTTCAAAAGTTCTAGTTTTCGAGGGTAATAGCTACGTATGTTGAAAAAATGAAGATATTAGACTATTTTATGATTGCAAATGGTAAAGAATGTGATTAAAGGCTCTTTTCCTATTTCAAAAGTTTTAGTTTTCGAGGGTAATAGCTACGTATGTTGAAAAAATGAAGATATTAGACTATTTTATGATTGCAAATGGTAAAGAATGTGATTAAGGCTCTTTTCCTATGTCAAAAGTTTTAGTTTTCGAGGGTAATAGCTACGTATGTTGAAAAAATGAAGATATTAGACCATTTTATGATTGCAAATGGTAAAGAATGTGATTAAAGGCTCTTTTCCTATTTCAAAAGTTTTAGTTTTCGAGGGTAATAGCTAAGTATGTTGAAAAAATGAAGATATTAGACTATTTTATGATTGCAAATGGTAAAGAATGTGATTAAAGGCTCTTTTCCTATTCAAAAGTTTTAGTTTTCGAGGGTAATAGCTACGTATGTTGAAAAAATGAAGATATTAGACTATTTTATGATTGCAAATGGTAAAGAATGTGATTAAAGGCTCTTTTCCTATTTCAAAAGTTTTAGTTTTCGAGGGTAATAGCTACGTATGTTGAAAAAATGAAGATATTAGACTATTTTATGATTGCAAATGGTAAAGAATGTGATTAAAGGCTCTTTTCCTATTCAAAAGTTTTAGTTTTCGAGGGTAATAGCTACGTATGTTGAAAAAATGAAGATATTAGACTATTTTATGATTGCACATGGTAAAGAATGTGATTAAAGGCTCTTTTCCTATGTCAAAAGTTTTAGTTTTCGAGGGTAATAGCTACGTATGGAAAAAATGAAGATATTAGACTATTTTATGATTGCCAATTGTAAAGAATGTGATTAAAGGCTCTTTTCCTATTTCAAAAGTTTTAGTTTTCGAGGGTAATAGCTACGTATGTTGAAAAAATGAAGATATTAGACTATTTTATGATTGCAAATGGTAAAGAATGTGATTAAAGGCTCTTTTCCTATTTCAAAAGTTTTAGTTTTCGAGGGTAATAGCTACGTATGTTGAAAAAATGAAGATATTAGACTATTTTATGATTGCAAATGGTAAAGAATGTGATTAAAGGCTGTTTTCCTATTTCAAAAGTTTTAGTTTTCGAGGGTAAGAGCTTTGTCTATGGAAAAAATGAAAATATTGGACAATTTTATGATTGCACATGGTAAAGAATGTTATTAAAGGCTCTTTTCCTATTTCAAAAGTTTTAGTTTTCGAGGGTAATAGCTACGTATGTTGAAAAAATGAAGATATTAGACTATTTTATGATTGCAAATGGTAAAGAATGTGATTAAAGGCTCTTTTCCTATTTCAAAAGTTTTAGTTTTCGAGGATAATAGCTACGTATGTTGAAAAAATGAAGATATTAGACTAATCTATGATTGCAAAAAGTAAAGAGTGTGATTAAAGGGTCTTTTCCTATGTCAAAAGTTTTAGTTTTCGAGGGTAATAGCTACGTATGTTGAAAAAATGAAGATATTAGACTATTTTATGATTGCAAATGGTAAAGAATGTGATTAAAGGCTCTTTTCCTATTTCAAAAGTTTTAGTTTTCGAGGGTAATAGCTACGTATGTTGAAAAAATGAAGATATTAGACTATTTTATGATTGCAAATGGTAAAGAATGTGATTAAAGGCTCTTTTCCTATTTCAAAAGTTTTAGTTTTCGAAGGTAATAACTACGTATGTTGAAAAAATGAAGATATTAGACTATTTTATGATTGCACATGGTAAAGAATGTGATTAAAGGCTCTTTTCCTATTTCAAATGTTTTAGTTTTCGAGGGTAATAGCTACGTATGTTGAAAAAATGAAGATATTAGACTATTTTATGATTGCACATGGTAAAGAATGTGATTAAAGGATCTTTTCCTATTTCAAAAGTTTTAGTTTTCGAAGGTAATAGCTACGTATGTTGAAAAAATGAAGATATTAGACTATTTTATGATTGCACATGGTAAATAATGTGATTAAAGGCTCTTTTCCTATTTCAAAAGTTTCAGTTTTCGAGGGTAATAGCTACGTATGTTGAAAAAATGAAGATATTAGACTATTTTATGATTGCAAATGGTAAAGAATGTGATTAAAGGCTCTTTTCCTATTTCAAAAGTTTTAGTTTTCGAGGGTAAGAGCTTTGTCTATGGAAAAAATGAAAATATTGGACAATTTTATGATTGCACATGGTAAAGAATGTTATTAAAGGCTCTTTTCCTATTTCAAAAGTTTTAGTTTTCGAGCGTAATAGCTACGTATGTTGAAAAAATGAAGATATTAGACTATTTTATGATTGCACATGGTAAATAATGTGATTAAAGGCTCTTTTCCTATTTCAAAAGTTTTAGTTTTCGAGGGTCTGTGGAAAAAATGATGATATTAGACTATTTTATGATTGCAAATGGTAAAGAATGTGATTAAAGGCTCTTTTCCTATTTCAAAAGTTTTAGTTTTCGAGGATAATAGCTACGTATGTTGAAAAAATTAAGATATTAGACTATTTTATGATTGCAAATAGTAAAGAATGTGATTAAAGGCTCTTTTCCTACTTCAAAAGTTTTAGTTTTCGAGGGTAATAGCTACGTATGTTGAAAAAATGAAGATATTAGACTATTTTATGATTGCAAATGGTAAAGAATGTGATTAAAGGCTCTTTTCCTATTTCAAAAGTTTTAGTTTTCGAGGATAAGAGCTTTGTCTATGGAAAAAATGAAAATATTGGACAATTTTATGATTGCACATGGTAAAGAATGTTATTAAAGGCTCTTTTCCTATTTCAAAAGTTTTAGTTTTCGAGGGTAATAGCTACGTATGTTGAAAAAATGAAGATATTAGACTATTTTGTGATTGCAAATGGTAAAGAATGTGATTAAAGGCTCTTTTCCTATTTCAAAAGTTTTAGTTTTCGAGGATAATAGCTACGTATGTTGAAAAAATGAAGATATTAGACTAATCTATGATTGCAAAAAGTAAAGAGTGTGATTAAAGGGTCTTTTCCTATGTCAAAAGTTTTAGTTTTCGAGGGTAATAGCTACGTATGTTGAAAAAATGAAGATATTAGACTATTTTATGATTGCAAATGGTAAAGAATGTGATTAAAGGCTCTTTTCCTATTTCAAAAGTTTTAGTTTTCGAGGGTAATAGCTACGTATGTTGAAAAAATGAAGATATTAGACTATTTTATGATTGCAAATGGTAAAGAATGTGATTAAAGGCTCTTTTCCTATTTCAAAAGTTTTAGTTTTCGAAGGTAATAACTACGTATGTTGAAAAAATGAAGATATTAGACTATTTTATGATTGCACATGGTAAAGAATGTGATTAAAGGCTCTTTTCCTATTTCAAAAGTTTTAGTTTTCGAGGGTAATAGCTACGTATGTTGAAAAAATGAAGATATTAGACTATTTTATGATTGCACATGGTAAAGAATGTGATTAAAGGATCTTTTCCTATTTCAAAAGTTTTAGTTTTCGAAGGTAATAGCTACGTATGTTGAAAAAATGAAGATATTAGACTATTTTATGATTGCACATGGTAAATAATGTGATTAAAGGCTCTTTTCCTATTTCAAAAGTTTTAGTTTTCGAGGATAATAGCTACGTATGTTGAAAAAATGAAGATATTAGACTAATCTATGATTGCAAAAAGTAAAGAGTGTGATTAAAGGGTCTTTTCCTATTTCAAAAGTTTTAGTTTTCGAGGGTAATAGCTACGTATGTTGAAAAAATGAAGATATTAGACTATTTTATGATTGCAAATGGTAAAGAATGTGATTAAAGGCTCTTTTCATATTTCAAAAGTTTTAGTTTTCGAGGATAATAGCTACGTATGTTGAAAAAATGAAGATATTAGACTAATCTATGATTGCAAAAAGTAAAGAGTGTGATTAAAGGGTCTTTTCCTATGTCAAAAGTTTTAGTTTTCGAGGGTAATAGCTACGTATGTTGAAAAAATGAAGATATTAGACTATTTTATGATTGCAAATGGTAAAGAATGTGATTAAAGGCTCTTTTCCTATTTCAAAAGTTTTAGTTTTCGAGCGTAATAGCTACGTATGTTGAAAAAATGAAGATATTAGACTATTTTATGATTGCACATGGTAAATAATGTGATTAAAGGCTCTTTTCCTATTTCAAAAGTTTTAGTTTTCGAGGGTCTGTGGAAAAAATGATGATATTAGACTATTTTATGATTGCAAATGGTAAAGAATGTGATTAAAGGCTCTTTTCCTATTTCAAAAGTTTTAGTTTTCGAGGATAATAGCTACGTATGTTGAAAAAATGAAGATATTAGACTATTTTATGATTGCAAATGGTAAAGAATGTGATTAAAGGCTCTTTTCCTACTTCAAAAGTTTTAGTTTTCGAGGGTAATAGCTACGTATGTTGAAAAAATGAAGATATTAGACTATTTTATGATTGCAAATGGTAAAGAATGTGATTAAAGGCTCTTTTCCTATTTCAAAAGTTTTAGTTTTCGAGGGTAAGAGCTTTGTCTATGGAAAAAATGAAAATATTGGACAATTTTATGATTGCACATGGTAAAGAATGTTATTAAAGGCTCTTTTCCTATTTCAAAAGTTTTAGTTTTCGAGGGTAATAGCTACGTATGTTGAAAAAATGAAGATATTAGACTATTTTATGATTGCAAATGGTAAAGAATGTGATTAAAGGCTCTTTTCCTATTTCAAAAGTTTTAGTTTTCGAGGATAATAGCTACGTATGTTGAAAAAATGAAGATATTAGACTAATCTATGATTGCAAAAAGTAAAGAGTGTGATTAAAGGGTCTTTTCCTATGTCAAAAGTTTTAGTTTTCGAGGGTAATAGCTACGTATGTTGAAAAAATGAAGATATTAGACTATTTTATGATTGCACATGGTAAAGAATGTGATTAAAGGCTCTTTTCCTATTTCAAAAGTTTTAGTTTTCGAGGGTAATAGCTACGTATGTTGAAAAAATGAAGATATTAGACTATTTTATGATTGAACATGGTAAAGAATGTGATTAAAGGATCTTTTCCTATTTCAAAAGTTTTAGTTTTCGAAGGTAATAGCTACGTATGTTGAAAAAATGAAGATATTAGACTATTTTATGATTGCACATGGTAAATAATGTGATTAAAGGCTCTTTTCCTATTTCAAAAGTTTTAGTTTTCGAGGGTAATAGCTACGTATGTTGAAAAAATGAAGATATTAGACTATTTTATGATTGCAAATGGTAAAGAATGTGATTAAAGGCTCTTTTCATATTTCAAAAGTTTTAGTTTTCGAGGATAATAGCTACGTATGTTGAAAAAATGAAGATATTAGACTAATCTATGATTGCAAAAAGTAAAGAGTGTGATTAAAGGGTCTTTTCCTATGTAAAAAGTTTTAGTTTTCGAGGGTAATAGCTACGTATGTTGAAAAAATGAAGATATTATACTATTTTATGATTGCAAATGGTAAAGAATGTGATTAAAGGCTCTTTTCCTATTTCAAAAGTTTTAGTTTTCGAGGGTAATAGCTACGTATGTTGAAAAAATGAAGATATTAGACTATTTTATGATTGCAAAAGGTAAAGAATGTGATTAAAGGCTCTTTTCCTATTTCAAAAATTTTAGTTTTCGAAGGTAATAACTACGTATGTTGAAAAAATGAAGATATTAGACTATTTTATGATTGCACATGGTAAAGAATTTGATTAAAGGCTCTTTTCCTATTTCAAAAGTTTTAGTTTTCGAGGGTAATAGCTACGTATGTTGAAAAAATGAAGATATTAGACTATTTTATGATTGCACATGGTAAAGAATGTGATTAAAGGATCTTTTCCTATTTCAAAAGTTTTAGTTTTCGAAGGTAATAGCTACGTATGTTGAAAAAATGAAGATATTAGACTTTTTTATGATTGCACATGGTAAATAATGTGATTAAAGGCTCTTTTCCTATTTCAAAAGTTTTAGTTTTCGAGGGTAATAGCTACGTATGTTGAAAAAATGAAGATATTAGACTATTTTATGATTGCAAATGGTAAAGAGTGTGATTAAAGGGTCTTTTCCTATGTCAAAAGTTTTAGTTTTCGAGGGTAATAGCTACGTATGTTGAAAAAATGAAGATATTAGACTATTTTATGATTGCAAATGGTAAAGAATGTGATTAAAGGCTCTTTTCCTATTTCAAAAGTTTTAGTTTTCGAGGGTAATAGCTACGTATGTTGAAAAAATGAAGATATTAGACTATTTTATGACTGCACATGGTAAAGAATGTGATTAAAGGCTCTTTTTTTATTTCAAAAGTTTTAGTTTTCAAGGGTAATAGCTACGTATGTTGAAAAAATGAAGATATTAGACTATTTTATGATTGCAAATGGTAAAGAATGTGATTAAAGGCTCTTTTCCTATGTCAAAAGTTTTAGTTTTCGAGGATAATAGCTTTGTCTGTGGAAAAAATGAAGATATTAGACAATTTTATGATTGCACATGGTAAAGAATGTGATTAAAGGCTCTTTTCCTATTTCAAAAGTTTTAGTTTTCGAGGGTAATAGCTACGTATGTTGAAAAAATGAAGATATTAGACTATTTTATGATTGCAAATGGTAAAGAATGTGATTAAAGGCTCTTTTCCTATTTCAAAAGTTTTAGTTTTCGAGGATAAGAGCTTTGTCTATGGAAAAAATGAAAATATTGGACAATTTTATGATTGCACATGGTAAAGAATGTTATTAAAGGCTCTTTTCCTATTTCAAAAGTTTTAGTTTTCGAGGATAATAGCTACATATGTTGAAAAAATGAAGATATTAGACTAATCTATGATTGCAAAAAGTAAAGAGTGTGATTAAAGGGTCTTTTCCTATGTCAAAAGTTTTAGTTTTCGAGGGTAATAGCTACGTATGTTGAAAAAATGAAGTTATTAGACTATTTTATGATTGCAAATGGTAAAGAATGTGATTAAAGGCTCTTTTCCTATTTCAAAAGTTTTAGTTTTCGAGGGTAATAGCTACGTATGTTGAAAAAATGAAGATATTAGACTATTTTATGATTGCAAATGGTAAAGAATGTGATTAAAGGCTCTTTTCCTATTTCAAAAGTTTTAGTTTTCGAAGGTAATAACTACGTATGTTGAAAAAATGAAGATATTAGACTATTTTATGATTGCACATGGTAAAGAATGTGATTAAAGGCTCTTTTCCTATTTCAAAAGTTTTAGTTTTCGAGGGTAATAGCTACGTATGTTGAAAAAATGAAGATATTAGACTATTTTATGATTGCACATGGTAAAGAATGTGATTAAAGGATCTTTTCCTATTTCAAAAGTTTTAGTTTTCGAAGGTAATAGCTACGTATGTTGAAAAAATGAAGATATTAGACTATTTTATGATTGCACATGGTAAATAATGTGATTAAAGGCTCTTTTCCTATTTCAAAAGTTTTAGTTTTCGAGGATAATAGCTACGTATGTTGAAAAAATGAAGATATTAGACTAATCTATGATTGCAAAAAGTAAAGAGTGTGATTAAAGGGTCTTTTCCTATTTCAAAAGTTTTAGTTTTCGAGGGTAATAGCTACGTATGTTGAAAAAATGAAGATATTAGACTATTTTATGATTGCAAATGGTAAAGAATGTGATTAAAGGCTCTTTTCATATTTCAAAAGTTTTAGTTTTCGAGGATAATAGCTACGTATGTTGAAAAAATGAAGATATTAGACTAATCTATGATTGCAAAAGTAAAGAGTGTGATTAAAGGGTCTTTTCCTATTTCAAAAATTTTAGTTTTCGAGGGTAATAGCTACGTATGTTGAAAAAATGAAGATATTAGACTATTTTATGATTGCAAATGGTAAAGAATGTGATTAAAGGCTCTTTTCCTATTTCAAAAGTTTTAGTTTTCGAGCGTAATAGCTACGTATGTTGAAAAAATGAAGATATTAGACTATTTTATGATTGCACATTGTAAATAATGTGATTAAAGGCTCTTTTCCTATTTCAAAAGTTTTAGTTTTCGAGGGTCTGTGGAAAAAATGATGATATTAGACTATTTTATGATTGCAAATGGTAAAGAATGTGATTAAAGGCTCTTTTCCTATTTCAAAAGTTTTAGTTTTCGAGGATAATAGCTACGTATGTTGAAAAAATGAAGATATTAGACTATTTTATGATTGCAAATGGTAAAGAATGTGATTAAAGGCTCTTTTCCTACTTCAAAAGTTTTAGTTTTCGAGGGTAATAGCTACGTATGTTGAAAAAATGAAGATATTAGACTATTTTATGATTGCAAATGGTAAAGAATGTGATTAAAGGCTCTTTTCCTATTTCAAAAGTTTTAGTTTTCGAGGGTAAGAGCTTTGTCTATGGAAAAAATGAAAATATTGGACAATTTTATGATTGCACATGGTAAAGAATGTTATTAAAGGCTCTTTTCCTATTTCAAAAGTTTTAGTTTTCGAGGGTAATAGCTACGTATGTTGAAAAAATGAAGATATTAGACTATTTTATGATTGCAAATGGTAAAGA
>NW_027065012.1:0-23517 GCF_032884065.1 Artemia franciscana
ATTTATTAATCTAGATGAAAAAGTCTTTTCTAAAATGACGTCTTGCATATGACTCATAGAAATAGTAGATAGACTAGCTAGAATCAAACTACTATTAGATTCTAGCTGGTCTAGAATCAATAGATTAGAATTCTAGAACCATATGCAAGACGTCACATACGAACTAGTGCTATTCTATTGATTCTATTAGAATCAAACAGAAAGTTTGATTCTAGATTCAAATAGATTTGAATCTATTTATTGAATAGTGAAAAAGTCTTTTCTAAAATGACGTCTTGCATATGACTCATAGAAATAGTAGATAGACTAGCTAGAATCAATAGATTAGAATTCTAGAACCATATGCAAGACGTCACATACGAACTAGTGCTATTCTATTGATTCTATTAGAATCAAACAGAAAGTTTGATTCTAGATTCAAATAGATTTGAATCTATTTATTGAATAGTGAAAAAGTCTTTTCTAAAATGACGTCTTGCATATGACTCATAGAAATAGTAGATAGACTAGCTAGAATCAAACTTTCACTGTTCTATCTACTATTGATTCTAGCTGGTCTAGAATCAATAGATTAGAATTCTAGAACCATATGCAAGACGTCACATACGAACTAGTGCTATTCTATTGATTCTATTAGAATCAAACAGAAAGTTTGATTCTAGATTCAAATAGATTTGAATCTATTTATTGAATAGTGAAAAAGTCTTTTCTAAAATGACGTCTTGCATATGACTCATAGAAATAGTAGATAGACTAGCTAGAATCAATAGATTAGAATTCTAGAACCATATGCAAGACGTCACATACGAACTAGTGCTATTCTATTGATTCTATTAGAATCAAACAGAAAGTTTGATTCTAGATTCAAATAGATTTGAATCTATTTATTGAATAGTGAAAAAGTCTTTTCTAAAATGACGTCTTGCATATGACTCATAGAAATAGTAGATAGACTAGCTAGAATCAAACTTTCACTGTTCTATCTACTATTGATTCTAGCTGGTCTAGAATCAATAGATTAGAATTCTAGAACCATATGCAAGACGTCACATACGAACTAGTGCTATTCTATTGATTCTATTAGAATCAAACAGAAAGTTTGATTCTAGATTCAAATAGATTTGAATCTATTTATTGAATAGTGAAAAAGTCTTTTCTAAAATGACGTCTTGCATATGACTCATAGAAATAGTAGATAGACTAGCTAGAATCAATAGATTAGAATTCTAGAACCATATGCAAGACGTCACATACGAACTAGTGCTATTCTATTGATTCTATTAGAATCAAACAGAAAGTTTGATTCTAGATTCAAATAGATTTGAATCTATTTATTGAATAGTGAAAAAGTCTTTTCTAAAATGACGTCTTGCATATGACTCATAGAAATAGTAGATAGACTAGATTCTAGAATCAATAGATTAGAATTCTAGAACCATATGCAAGACGTCACATACGAACTAGTGCTATTCTATTGATTCTATTAGAATCAAACAGAAAGTTTGATTCTAGATTCAAATAGATTTGAATCTATTTATTGAATAGTGAAAAAGTCTTTTCTAAAATGACGTCTTGCATATGACTCATAGAAATAGTAGATAGACTAGCTAGAATCAAACTTTCACTGTTCTATCTACTATTGATTCTATGGTCTAGAATCAATAGATTAGAATTCTAGAACCATATGCAAGACGTCACATACGAACTAGTGCTATTCTATTGATTCTATTAGAATCAAACAGAAAGTTTGATTCTAGATTCAAATAGATTTGAATCTATTTATTGAATAGTGAAAAAGTCTTTTCTAAAATGACGTCTTGCATATGACTCATAGAAATAGTAGATAGACTAGCTAGAATCAATAGATTAGAATTCTAGAACCATATGCAAGACGTCACATACGAACTAGTGCTATTCTATTGATTCTATTAGAATCAAACAGAAAGTTTGATTCTAGATTCAAATAGATTTGAATCTATTTATTGAATAGTGAAAAAGTCTTTTCTAAAATGACGTCTTGCATATGACTCATAGAAATAGTAGATAGACTAGCTAGAATCAATAGATTAGAATTCTAGAACCATATGCAAGACGTCACATACGAACTAGTGCTATTCTATTGATTCTATTAGAATCAAACAGAAAGTTTGATTCTAGATTCAAATAGATTTGAATCTATTTATTGAATAGTGAAAAAGTCTTTTCTAAAATGACGTCTTGCATATGACTCATAGAAATAGTAGATAGACTAGCTAGAATCAATAGATTAGAATTCTAGAACCATATGCAAGACGTCACATACGAACTAGTGCTATTCTATTGATTCTATTAGAATCAAACAGAAAGTTTGATTCTAGATTCAAATAGATTTGAATCTATTTATTGAATAGTGAAAAAGTCTTTTCTAAAATGACGTCTTGCATATGACTCATAGAAATAGTAGATAGACTAGCTAGAATCAAACTTTCACTGTTCTATCTACTATTGATTCTAGCTGGTCTAGAATCAATAGATTAGAATTCTAGAACCATATGCAAGACGTCACATACGAACTAGTGCTATTCTATTGATTCTATTAGAATCAAACAGAAAGTTTGATTCTAGATTCAAATAGATTTGAATCTATTTATTGAATAGTGAAAAAGTCTTTTCTAAAATGACGTCTTGCATATGACTCATAGAAATAGTAGATAGACTAGCTAGAATCAATAGATTAGAATTCTAGAACCATATGCAAGACGTCACATACGAACTAGTGCTATTCTATTGATTCTATTAGAATCAAACAGAAAGTTTGATTCTAGATTCAAATAGATTTGAATCTATTTATTGAATAGTGAAAAAGTCTTTTCTAAAATGACGTCTTGCATATGACTCATAGAAATAGTAGATAGACTAGCTAGAATCAAACTTTCACTGTTCTATCTACTATTGATTCTAGCTGGTCTAGAATCAATAGATTAGAATTCTAGAACCATATGCAAGACGTCACATACGAACTAGTGCTATTCTATTGATTCTATTAGAATCAAACAGAAAGTTTGATTCTAGATTCAAATAGATTTGAATCTATTTATTGAATAGTGAAAAAGTCTTTTCTAAAATGACGTCTTGCATATGACTCATAGAAATAGTAGATAGACTAGCTAGAATCAATAGATTAGAATTCTAGAACCATATGCAAGACGTCACATACGAACTAGTGCTATTCTATTGATTCTATTAGAATCAAACAGAAAGTTTGATTCTAGATTCAAATAGATTTGAATCTATTTATTGAATAGTGAAAAAGTCTTTTCTAAAATGACGTCTTGCATATGACTCATAGAAATAGTAGATAGACTAGCTAGAATCAAACTTTCACTGTTCTATCTACTATTGATTCTAGCTGGTCTAGAATCAATAGATTAGAATTCTAGAACCATATGCAAGACGTCACATACGAACTAGTGCTATTCTATTGATTCTATTAGAATCAAACAGAAAGTTTGATTCTAGATTCAAATAGATTTGAATCTATTTATTGAATAGTGAAAAAGTCTTTTCTAAAATGACGTCTTGCATATGACTCATAGAAATAGTAGATAGACTAGCTAGAATCAATAGATTAGAATTCTAGAACCATATGCAAGACGTCACATACGAACTAGTGCTATTCTATTGATTCTATTAGAATCAAACAGAAAGTTTGATTCTAGATTCAAATAGATTTGAATCTATTTATTGAATAGTGAAAAAGTCTTTTCTAAAATGACGTCTTGCATATGACTCATAGAAATAGTAGATAGACTAGCTAGAATCAAACTTTCACTGTTCTATCTACTATTGATTCTAGAGGTCTAGCTGGTCACATACGAACTAGTGCTATTCTATTGATTCTATTAGAATCAAACAGAAAGTTTGATTCTAGATTCAAATAGATTTGAATCTATTTATTGAATAGTGAAAAAGTCTTTTCTAAAATGACGTCTTGCATATGACTCATAGAAATAGTAGATAGACTAGCTAGAATCAATAGATTAGAATTCTAGAACCAGAACCATATGCAAGACGTCACATACGAACTAGTGCTATTCTATTGATTCTATTAGAATCAAACAGAAAGTTTGATTCTAGATTCAAATAGATTTGAATCTATTTATTGAATAGTGAAAAAGTCTTTTCTAAAATGACGTCTTGCATATGACTCATAGAAATAGTAGATAGACTAGCTAGAATCAATAGATTAGAATTCTAGAACCATATGCAAGACGTCACATACGAACTAGTGCTATTCTATTGATTCTATTAGAATCAAACAGAAAGTTTGATTCTAGATTCAAATAGATTTGAATCTATTTATTGAATAGTGAAAAAGTCTTTTCTAAAATGACGTCTTGCATATGACTCATAGAAATAGTAGATAGACTAGCTAGAATCAAACTTTCACTGTTCTATCTACTATTGATTCTAGCTGGTCTAGAATCAATAGATTAGAATTCTAGAACCATATGCAAGACGTCACATACGAACTAGTGCTATTCTATTGATTCTATTAGAATCAAACAGAAAGTTTGATTCTAGATTCAAATAGATTTGAATCTATTTATTGAATAGTGAAAAAGTCTTTTCTAAAATGACGTCTTGCATATGACTCATAGAAATAGTAGATAGACTAGCTAGAATCAATTTCACTGATCTACTATTGATTCTAGCTGGTCTAGAATCCATATGCAAGACGTCACATACGAACTAGTGCTATTCTATTGATTCTATTAGAATCAAACAGAAAGTTTGATTCTAGATTCAAATAGATTTGAATCTATTTATTGAATAGTGAAAAAGTCTTTTCTAAAATGACGTCTTGCATATGACTCATAGAAATAGTAGATAGACTAGCTAGAATCAATAGATTAGAATTCTAGAACCATATGCAAGACGTCACATACGAACTAGTGCTATTCTATTGATTCTATTAGAATCAAACAGAAAGTTTGATTCTAGATTCAAATAGATTTGAATCTATTTATTGAATAGTGAAAAAGTCTTTTCTAAAATGACGTCTTGCATATGACTCATAGAAATAGTAGATAGACTAGCTAGAATCAAACTTTCACTGATTAGAATTCTAGAACCATATGCAAGACGTCACATACGAACTAGTGCTATTCTATTGATTCTATTAGAATCAAACAGAAAGTTTGATTCTAGATTCAAATAGATTTGAATCTATTTATTGAATAGTGAAAAAGTCTTTTCTAAAATGACGTCTTGCATATGACTCATAGAAATAGTAGATAGACTAGCTAGAATCAATAGATTAGAATTCTAGAACCATATGCAAGACGTCACATACGAACTAGTGCTATTCTATTGATTCTATTAGAATCAAACAGAAAGTTTGATTCTAGATTCAAATAGATTTGAATCTATTTATTGAATAGTGAAAAAGTCTTTTCTAAAATGACGTCTTGCATATGACTCATAGAAATAGTAGATAGACTAGCTAGAATCAAACTTTCACTGTTCTATCTACTATTGATTCTAGCTGGTCTAGAATCAATAGATTAGAATTCTAGAACCATATGCAAGACGTCACATACGAACTAGTGCTATTCTATTGATTCTATTAGAATCAAACAGAAAGTTTGATTCTAGATTCAAATAGATTTGAATCTATTTATTGAATAGTGAAAAAGTCTTTTCTAAAATGACGTCTTGCATATGACTCATAGAAATAGTAGATAGACTAGCTAGAATCAATAGATTAGAATTCTAGAACCATATGCAAGACGTCACATACGAACTAGTGCTATTCTATTGATTCTATTAGAATCAAACAGAAAGTTTGATTCTAGATTCAAATAGATTTGAATCTATTTATTGAATAGTGAAAAAGTCTTTTCTAAAATGACGTCTTGCATATGACTCATAGAAATAGTAGATAGACTAGCTAGAATCAAACTTTCACTGTTCTATCTACTATTGATTCTAGCTGGTCTAGAATCAATAGATTAGAATTCTAGAACCATATGCAAGACGTCACATACAAACTAGTGCTATTCTATTGATTCTATTAGAATCAAACAGAAAGTTTGATTCTAGATTCAAATAGATTTGAATCTATTTATTGAATAGTGAAAAAGTCTTTTCTAAAATGACGTCTTGCATATGACTCATAGAAATAGTAGATAGACTAGCTAGAATCAATAGATTAGAATTCTAGAACCATATGCAAGACGTCACATACGAACTAGTGCTATTCTATTGATTCTATTAGAATCAAACAGAAAGTTTGATTCTAGATTCAAATAGATTTGAATCTATTTATTGAATAGTGAAAAAGTCTTTTCTAAAATGACGTCTTGCATATGACTCATTGAAATAGTAGATAGACTAGCTAGAATCAAAACCATATGCAAGACGTCACATACGAACTAGTGCTAATCTATTTATTCTATTAGAATCAAACAGAAAGTTTGATTCTAGATTCAAATAGATTTGAATCTATTTATTGAATAGTGAAAAAGTCTTTTCTAAAATGACGTCTTGCATATGACTCATAGAAATAGTAGATAGACTAGCTAGAATCAATAGATTAGAATTCTAGAACCATATGCAAGACGTCACATACGAACTAGTGCTATTCTATTGATTCTATTAGAATCAAACAGAAAGTTTGATTCTAGATTCAAATAGATTTGAATCTATTTATTGAATAGTGAAAAAGTCTTTTCTAAAATGACGTCTTGCATATGACTCATAGAAATAGTAGATAGACTAGCTAGAATCAAACTTTCACTGTTCTATCTACTATTGATTCTAGCTGGTCTAAAATCAATAGATTAGAATTCTAGAACCATATGCAAGACGTCACATACGAACTAGTGCTATTCTATTGATTCTATTAGAATCAAACAGAAAGTTTGATTCTAGATTCAAATAGATTTGAATCTATTTATTGAATAGTGAAAAAGTCTTTTCTAAAATGATGTCTTGCATATGACTCATAGAAATAGTAGATAGACTAGCTAGAATCAATAGATTAGAATTCTAGAACCATATGCAAGACGTCACATACGAACTAGTGCTATTCTATTGATTCTATTAGAATCAAACAGAAAGTTTGATTTTAGATTCAAATAGATTTGAATCTATTTATTGAATAGTGAAAAAGTCTTTTCTAAAATGACGTCTTGCATATGACTCATAGAAATAGTAGATAGACTAGCTAGAATCAAACTTTCACTGTTCTATCTACTATTGATTCTAGCTGGTCTAGAATCAATAGATTAGAATTCTAGAACCATATGCAAGACGTCACATACGAACTAGTGCTATTCTATTGATTCTATTAGAATCAAACAGAAAGTTTGATTCTAGATTCAAATAGATTTGAATCTATTTATTGAATAGTGAAAAAGTCTTTTCTAAAATGACGTCTTGCATATGACTCATAGAAATAGTAGATAGACTAGCTAGAATCAATAGATTAGTATTCTAGAACCATATGCAAGACGTCACATACGAACTAGTGCTATTCTATTGATTCTATTAGAATCAAACAGAAAGTTTGATTCTAGATTCAAATAGATTTGAATCTATTTATTGAATAGTGAAAAAGTCTTTTCTAAAATGACGTCTTGCATATGACTCATAGAAATAGTAGATAGACTAGCTAGAATCAAACTTTCACTGTTCTATCTACTATTGATTCTAGCTGGTCTAGAATACGAACTAGTGCTATTCTATTGATTCTATTAGAATCAAACAGAAAGTTTGATTCTAGATTCAAATAGATTTGAATCTATTTATTGAATAGTGAAAAAGTCTTTTCTAAAATGACGTCTTGCATATGACTCATAGAAATAGTAGATAGACTAGCTAGAATCAATACATTAGAATTCTAGAACCATATGCAAGACGTCACATACGAACTAGTGCTATTCTATTGATTCTATTAGAATCAAACAGAAAGTTTGATTCTAGATTCAAATAGATTTGAATCTATTTATTGAATAGTGAAAAAGTCTTTTCTAAAATGACGTCTTGCATATGACTCATAGAAATAGTAGATAGACTAGCTAGAATCAAACTTTCACTGTTCTATCTACTATTGATTCTAGCTGGTCTAGAATCAATAGATTAGAATTCTAGAACCATATGCAAGACGTCACATACGAACTAGTGCTATTCTATTGATTCTATTAGAATCAAACAGAAAGTTTGATTCTAGATTCAAATAGATTTGAATCTATTTATTGAATAGTGAAAAAGTCTTTTCTAAAATGACGTCTTGCATATGACTCATAGAAATAGTAGATAGACTAGCTAGAATCAATAGATTAGAATTCTAGAACCATATGCAAGACGTCACATACGAACTAGTGCTATTCTATTGATTCTATTAGAATCAAACAGAAAGTTTGATTCTAGATTCAAATAGATTTGAATCTATTTATTGAATAGTGAAAAAGTCTTTTCTAAAATGACGTCTTGCATATGACTCATAGAAATAGTAGATAGACTAGCTAGAATCAAACTTTCACTGTTCTATCTACTATTGATTCTAGCTGGTCTAGAATCAATAGATTAGAATTCTAGAACCATATGCAAGACGTCACATACGAACTAGTGCTATTCTATTGATTCTATTAGAATCAAACAGAAAGTTTGATTCTAGATTCAAATAGATTTGAATCTATTTATTGAATAGTGAAAAAGTCTTTTCTAAAATGACGTCTTGCATATGACTCATAGAAATAGTAGATAGACTAGCTAGAATCAAACTTTCACTGTTCTATCTACTATTGATTCTAGCTGGTCTAGAATCAATAGATTAGAATTCTAGAACCATATGCAAGACGTCACATACGAACTAGTGCTATTCTATTGATTCTATTAGAATCAAACAGAAAGTTTGATTCTAGATTCAAATAGATTTGAATCTATTTATTGAATAGTGAAAAAGTCTTTTCTAAAATGACGTCTTGCATATGACTCATAGAAATAGTAGATAGACTAGCTAGAATCAATAGATTAGAATTCTAGAACCATATGCAAGACGTCACATACGAACTAGTGCTATTCTATTGATTCTATTAGAATCAAACAGAAAGTTTGATTCTAGATTCAAATAGATTTGAATCTATTTATTGAATAGTGAAAAAGTCTTTTCTAAAATGACGTCTTGCATATGACTCATAGAAATAGTAGATAGACTAGCTAGAATCAATAGATTAGAATTCTAGAACCATATGCAAGACGTCACATACGAACTAGTGCTATTCTATTGATTCTATTAGAATCAAACAGAAAGTTTGATTCTAGATTCAAATAGATTTGAATCTATTTATTGAATAGTGAAAAAGTCTTTTCTAAAATGACGTCTTGCATATGACTCATAGAAATAGTAGATAGACTAGCTAGAATCAAACTGATCTACTATTGATTCATGGTCTATCAGATTAGAATTCTAGAACCATATGCAAGACGTCACATACGAACTAGTGCTATTCTATTGATTCTATTAGAATCAAACAGAAAGTTTGATTCTAGATTCAAATAGATTTGAATCTATTTATTGAATAGTGAAAAAGTCTTTTCTAAAATGACGTCTTGCATATGACTCATAGAAATAGTAGATAGACTAGCTAGAATCAAACTTTCACTGTTCTATCTACTATTGATTCTAGCTGGTCTAGAATCAATCTAGAACCATATGCAAGACGTCACATACGAACTAGTGCTATTCTATTGATTCTATTAGAATCAAACAGAAAGTTTGATTCTAGATTCAAATAGATTTGAATCTATTTATTGAATAGTGAAAAAGTCTTTTCTAAAATGACGTCTTGCATATGACTCATAGAAATAGTAGATAGACTAGCTAGAATCAATAGATTAGAATTCTAGAACCATATGCAAGACGTCACATACGAACTAGTGCTATTCTATTGATTCTATTAGAATCAAACAGAAAGTTTGATTCTAGATTCAAATAGATTTGAATCTATTTATTGAATAGTGAAAAAGTCTTTTCTAAAATGACGTCTTGCATATGACTCATAGAAATAGTAGATAGACTAGCTAGAATCAATAGATTAGAGCTTCTAGAACCATATGCAAGACGTCACATACGAACTAGTGCTATTCTATTGATTCTATTAGAATCAAACAGAAAGTTTGATTCTAGATTCAAATAGATTTGAATCTATTTATTGAATAGTGAAAAAGTCTTTTCTAAAATGACGTCTTGCATATGACTCATAGAAATAGTAGATAGACTAGCTAGAATCAAACTTTCACTGTTCTATCTACTATTGATTCTAGCTGGTCTAGAATACGAACTAGTGCTATTCTATTGATTCTATTAGAATCAAACAGAAAGTTTGATTCTAGATTCAAATAGATTTGAATCTATTTATTGAATAGTGAAAAAGTCTTTTCTAAAATGACGTCTTGCATATGACTCATAGAAATAGTAGATAGACTAGCTAGAATCAATACATTAGAATTCTAGAACCATATGCAAGACGTCACATACGAACTAGTGCTATTCTATTGATTCTATTAGAATCAAACAGAAAGTTTGATTCTAGATTCAAATAGATTTGAATCTATTTATTGAATAGTGAAAAAGTCTTTTCTAAAATGACGTCTTGCATATGACTCATAGAAATAGTAGATAGACTAGCTAGAATCAAACTTTCACTGTTCTATCTACTATTGATTCTAGCTGGTCTAGAATCAATAGATTAGAATTCTAGAACCATATGCAAGACGTCACATACGAACTAGTGCTATTCTATTGATTCTATTAGAATCAAACAGAAAGTTTGATTCTAGATTCAAATAGATTTGAATCTATTTATTGAATAGTGAAAAAGTCTTTTCTAAAATGACGTCTTGCATATGACTCATAGAAATAGTAGATAGACTAGCTAGAATCAATAGATTAGAATTCTAGAACCATATGCAAGACGTCACATACGAACTAGTGCTATTCTATTGATTCTATTAGAATCAAACAGAAAGTTTGATTCTAGATTCAAATAGATTTGAATCTATTTATTGAATAGTGAAAAAGTCTTTTCTAAAATGACGTCTTGCATATGACTCATAGAAATAGTAGATAGACTAGCTAGAATCAAACTTTCACTGTTCTATCTACTATTGATTCTAGCTGGTCTAGAATCAATAGATTAGAATTCTAGAACCATATGCAAGACGTCACATACGAACTAGTGCTATTCTATTGATTCTATTAGAATCAAACAGAAAGTTTGATTCTAGATTCAAATAGATTTGAATCTATTTATTGAATAGTGAAAAAGTCTTTTCTAAAATGACGTCTTGCATATGACTCATAGAAATAGTAGATAGACTAGCTAGAATCAATAGCTATCTAGAATTCTAGAATCAATAGATTAGAATTCTAGAACCATATGCAAGACGTCACATACGAACTAGTGCTATTCTATTGATTCTATTAGAATCAAACAGAAAGTTTGATTCTAGATTCAAATAGATTTGAATCTATTTATTGAATAGTGAAAAAGTCTTTTCTAAAATGACGTCTTGCATATGACTCATAGAAATAGTAGATAGACTAGCTAGAATCAAAACCATATGCAAGACGTCACATACGAACTAGTGCTATCTATTTATTCTATTAGAATCAAACAGAAAGTTTGATTCTAGATTCAAATAGATTTGAATCTATTTATTGAATAGTGAAAAAGTCTTTTCTAAAATGACGTCTTGCATATGACTCATAGAAATAGTAGATAGACTAGCTAGAATCAATAGATTAGAATTCTAGAACCATATGCAAGACGTCACATACGAACTAGTGCTATTCTATTGATTCTATTAGAATCAAACAGAAAGTTTGATTCTAGATTCAAATAGATTTGAATCTATTTATTGAATAGTGAAAAAGTCTTTTCTAAAATGACGTCTTGCATATGACTCATAGAAATAGTAGATAGACTAGCTAGAATCAAACTTTCACTGTTCTATCTACTATTGATTCTAGCTGGTCTAAAATCAATAGATTAGAATTCTAGAACCATATGCAAGACGTCACATACGAACTAGTGCTATTCTATTGATTCTATTAGAATCAAACAGAAAGTTTGATTCTAGATTCAAATAGATTTGAATCTATTTATTGAATAGTGAAAAAGTCTTTTCTAAAATGACGTCTTGCATATGACTCATAGAAATAGTAGATAGACTAGCTAGAATCAATAGATTAGAATTCTAGAACCATATGCAAGACGTCACATACGAACTAGTGCTATTCTATTGATTCTATTAGAATCAAACAGAAAGTTTGATTCTAGATTCAAATAGATTTGAATCTATTTATTGAATAGTGAAAAAGTCTTTTCTAAAATGACGTCTTGCATATGACTCATAGAAATAGTAGATAGACTAGCTAGAATCAAACTTTCACTGTTCTATCTACTATTGATTCTAGCTGGTCTAGAATCAATAGATTAGAATTCTAGAACCATATGCAAGACGTCACATACGAACTAGTGCTATTCTATTGATTCTATTAGAATCAAACAGAAAGTTTGATTCTAGATTCAAATAGATTTGAATCTATTTATTGAATAGTGAAAAAGTCTTTTCTAAAATGACGTCTTGCATATGACTCATAGAAATAGTAGATAGACTAGCTAGAATCAATAGATTAGATTCTAGAACCATATGCAAGACGTCACATACGAACTAGTGCTATTCTATTGATTCTATTAGAATCAAACAGAAAGTTTGATTCTAGATTCAAATAGATTTGAATCTATTTATTGAATAGTGAAAAAGTCTTTTCTAAAATGACGTCTTTCATATGACTCATAGAAATAGTAGATAGACTAGCTAGAATCAAACTTTCACTGTTCTATCTACTATTGATTCTAGCTGGTCTAGAATCAATAGATTAGAATTCTAGAACCATATGCAAGACGTCACATACGAACTAGTGCTATTCTATTGATTCTATTAGAATCAAACAGAAAGTTTGATTCTAGATTCAAATAGATTTGAATCTATTTATTGAATAGTGAAAAAGTCTTTTCTAAAATGACGTCTTGCATATGACTCATAGAAATAGTAGATAGACTAGCTAGAATCAATAGATTAGAATTCTAGAACCATATGCAAGACGTCACATACGAACTAGTGCTATTCTATTGATTCTATTAGAATCAAACAGAAAGTTTGATTCTAGATTCAAATAGATTTGAATCTATTTATTGAATAGTGAAAAAGTCTTTTCTAAAATGACGTCTTTCATATGACTCATAGAAATAGTAGATAGACTAGCTAGAATCAAACTTTCACTGTTCTATCTACTATTGATTCTAGCTGGTCTAGAATCAATAGATTAGAATTCTAGAACCATATGCAAGACGTCACATACGAACTAGTGCTATTCTATTGATTCTATTAGAATCAAACAGAAAGTTTGATTCTAGATTCAAATAGATTTGAATCTATTTATTGAATAGTGAAAAAGTCTTTTCTAAAATGACGTCTTGCATATGACTCATAGAAATAGTAGATAGACTAGCTAGAATCAATAGATTAGAATTCTAGAACATATGAAGACGTCACATACGAACTAGTGCTATTCTATTGATTCTATTAGAATCAAACAGAAAGTTTGATTCTAGATTCAAATAGATTTGAATCTATTTATTGAATAGTGAAAAAGTCTTTTCTAAAATGACGTCTTGCATATGACTCATAGAAATAGTAGATAGACTAGCTAGAATCAAACTTTCACTGTTCTATCTACTATTGATTCTAGCTGGTCTAGAATCAATAGATTAGAATTCTAGAACCATATGCAAGACGTCACATACGAACTAGTGCTATTCTATTGATTCTATTAGAATCAAACAGAAAGTTTGATTCTAGATTCAAATAGATTTGAATCTATTTATTGAATAGTGAAAAAGTCTTTTCTAAAATGACGTCTTGCATATGACTCATAGAAATAGTAGATAGACTAGCTAGAATCAATAGATTAGAATTCTAGAACCATATGCAAGACGTCACATACGAACTAGTGCTATTCTATTGATTCTATTAGAATCAAACAGAAAGTTTGATTCTAGATTCAAATAGATTTGAATCTATTTATTGAATAGTGAAAAAGTCTTTTCTAAAATGACGTCTTGCATATGACTCATAGAAATAGTAGATAGACTAGCTAGAATCAAACTACTGATTAGAATTCTAGAACCATATGCAAGACGTCACATACGAACTAGTGCTATTCTATTGATTCTATTAGAATCAAACAGAAAGTTTGATTCTAGATTCAAATAGATTTGAATCTATTTATTGAATAGTGAAAAAGTCTTTTCTAAAATGACGTCTTGCATATGACTCATAGAAATAGTAGATAGACTAGCTAGAATCAATAGATTAGAATTCTAGAACCATATGCAAGACGTCACATACGAACTAGTGCTATTCTATTGATTCTATTAGAATCAAACAGAAAGTTTGATTCTAGATTCAAATAGATTTGAATCTATTTATTGAATAGTGAAAAAGTCTTTTCTAAAATGACGTCTTGCATATGACTCATAGAAATAGTAGATAGACTAGCTAGAATCAATAGATTAGAATTCTAGAACCATATGCAAGACGTCACATACGAACTAGTGCTATTCTATTGATTCTATTAGAATCAAACAGAAAGTTTGATTCTAGATTCAAATAGATTTGAATCTATTTATTGAATAGTGAAAAAGTCTTTTCTAAAATGACGTCTTGCATATGACTCATAGAAATAGTAGATAGACTAGCTAGAATCAAACTTTCACTGTTCTATCTACTATTGATTCTAGCTGGTCTAGAATCAATAGATTAGAATTCTAGAACCATATGCAAGACGTCACATACGAACTAGTGCTATTCTATTGATTCTATTAGAATCAAACAGAAAGTTTGATTCTAGATTCAAATAGATTTGAATCTATTTATTGAATAGTGAAAAAGTCTTTTCTAAAATGACGTCTTGCATATGACTCATAGAAATAGTAGATAGACTAGCTAGAATCAATAGATTAGAATTCTAGAACCATATGCAAGACGTCACATACGAACTAGTGCTATTCTATTGATTCTATTAGAATCAAACAGAAAGTTTGATTCTAGATTCAAATAGATTTGAATCTATTTATTGAATAGTGAAAAAGTCTTTTCTAAAATGACGTCTTGCATATGACTCATAGAAATAGTAGATAGACTAGCTAGAATCAAACTTTCACTGTTCTATCTACTATTGATTCTAGCTGGTCTAGAATCAATAGATTAGAATTCTAGAACCATATGCAAGACGTCACATACGAACTAGTGCTATTCTATTGATTCTATTAGAATCAAACAGAAAGTTTGATTCTAGATTCAAATAGATTTGAATCTATTTATTGAATAGTGAAAAAGTCTTTTCTAAAATGACGTCTTGCATATGACTCATAGAAATAGTAGATAGACTAGCTAGAATCAAACTACTGTTCTATCTAGAATGGTCTAGAATCATAGATTAGCTAGAACCATATGCACGTCACATACGAACTAGTGCTATTCTATTGATTCTATTAGAATCAAACAGAAAGTTTGATTCTAGATTCAAATAGATTTGAATCTATTTATTGAATAGTGAAAAAGTCTTTTCTAAAATGACGTCTTGCATATGACTCATAGAAATAGTAGATAGACTAGCTAGAATCAAACTTTCACTGTTCTATCTACTATTGATTCTAGCTGGTCTAGAATCAATAGATTAGAATTCTAGAACCATATGCAAGACGTCACATACGAACTAGTGCTATTCTATTGATTCTATTAGAATCAAACAGAAAGTTTGATTCTAGATTCAAATAGATTTGAATCTATTTATTGAATAGTGAAAAAGTCTTTTCTAAAATGACGTCTTGCATATGACTCATAGAAATAGTAGATAGACTAGCTAGAATCAATAGATTAGAATTCTAGAACCATATGCAAGACGTCACATACGAACTAGTGCTATTCTATTGATTCTATTAGAATCAAACAGAAAGTTTGATTCTAGATTCAAATAGATTTGAATCTATTTATTGAATAGTGAAAAAGTCTTTTCTAAAATGACGTCTTGCATATGACTCATAGAAATAGTAGATAGACTAGCTAGAATCAAACTTTCACTGTTCTATCTACTATTGATTCTAGCTGGTCTAGAATCAATAGATTAGAATTCTAGAACCATATGCAAGACGTCACATACGAACTAGTGCTATTCTATTGATTCTATTAGAATCAAACAGAAAGTTTGATTCTAGATTCAAATAGATTTGAATCTATTTATTGAATAGTGAAAAAGTCTTTTCTAAAATGACGTCTTGCATATGACTCATAGAAATAGTAGATAGACTAGCTAGAATCAAACTTTCACTGTTCTATCTACTATTGATTCTAGCTGGTCTAGAATCAATAGATTAGAATTCTAGAACCATATGCAAGACGTCACATACGAACTAGTGCTATTCTATTGATTCTATTAGAATCAAACAGAAAGTTTGATTCTAGATTCAAATAGATTTGAATCTATTTATTGAATAGTGAAAAAGTCTTTTCTAAAATGACGTCTTGCATATGACTCATAGAAATAGTAGATAGACTAGCTAGAATCAAACTTTCACTGTTCTATCTACTATTGATTCTAGCTGGTCTAGAATCAATAGATTAGAATTCTAGAACCATATGCAAGACGTCACATACGAACTAGTGCTATTCTATTGATTCTATTAGAATCAAACAGAAAGTTTGATTCTAGATTCAAATAGATTTGAATCTATTTATTGAATAGTGAAAAAGTCTTTTCTAAAATGACGTCTTGCATATGACTCATAGAAATAGTAGATAGACTAGCTAGAATCAAACTACTGTTCTATCTAGATTCTAGCTGGTCTAGAATCCTATATGCAAGACGTCACATACGAACTAGTGCTATTCTATTGATTCTATTAGAATCAAACAGAAAGTTTGATTCTAGATTCAAATAGATTTGAATCTATTTATTGAATAGTGAAAAAGTCTTTTCTAAAATGACGTCTTGCATATGACTCATAGAAATAGTAGATAGACTAGCTAGAATCAATACTGATTAGAATTCTAGAACCATATGCAAGACGTCACATACGAACTAGTGCTATTCTATTGATTCTATTAGAATCAAACAGAAAGTTTGATTCTAGATTCAAATAGATTTGAATCTATTTATTGAATAGTGAAAAAGTCTTTTCTAAAATGACGTCTTGCATATGACTCATAGAAATAGTAGATAGACTAGCTAGAATCAAACTTTCACTGTTCTATCTACTATTGATTCTAGCTGGTCTAGAATCAATAGATTAGAATTCTAGAACCATATGCAAGACGTCACATACGAACTAGTGCTATTCTATTGATTCTATTAGAATCAAACAGAAAGTTTGATTCTAGATTCAAATAGATTTGAATCTATTTATTGAATAGTGAAAAAGTCTTTTCTAAAATGACGTCTTGCATATGACTCATAGAAATAGTAGATAGACTAGCTAGAATCAATAGATTAGAATTCTAGAACCATATGCAAGACGTCACATACGAACTAGTGCTATTCTATTGATTCTATTAGAATCAAACAGAAAGTTTGATTCTAGATTCAAATAGATTTGAATCTATTTATTGAATAGTGAAAAAGTCTTTTCTAAAATGACGTCTTGCATATGACTCATAGAAATAGTAGATAGACTAGCTAGAATCAAACTTTCACTGTTCTATCTACTATTGATTCTAGCTGGTCTAGAATCAATAGATTAGAATTCTAGAACCATATGCAAGACGTCACATACGAACTAGTGCTATTCTATTGATTCTATTAGAATCAAACAGAAAGTTTGATTCTAGATTCAAATAGATTTGAATCTATTTATTGAATAGTGAAAAAGTCTTTTCTAAAATGACGTCTTGCATATGACTCATAGAAATAGTAGATAGACTAGCTAGAATCAATAGATCTAGAATTCTAGAACCATATGCAAGACGTCACATACGAACTAGTGCTATTCTATTGATTCTATTAGAATCAAACAGAAAGTTTGATTCTAGATTCAAATAGATTTGAATCTATTTATTGAATAGTGAAAAAGTCTTTTCTAAAATGACGTCTTGCATATGACTCATAGAAATAGTAGATAGACTAGCTAGAATCAAACTTTCACTGTTCTATCTACTATTGATTCTAGCTGGTCTAGAATCAATAGATTAGAATTCTAGAACCATATGCAAGACGTCACATACGAACTAGTGCTATTCTATTGATTCTATTAGAATCAAACAGAAAGTTTGATTCTAGATTCAAATAGATTTGAATCTATTTATTGAATAGTGAAAAAGTCTTTTCTAAAATGACGTCTTGCATATGACTCATAGAAATAGTAGATAGACTAGCTAGAATCAATAGATTAGAATTCTAGAACCATATGCAAGACGTCACATACGAACTAGTGCTATTCTATTGATTCTATTAGAATCAAACAGAAAGTTTGATTCTAGATTCAAATAGATTTGAATCTATTTATTGAATAGTGAAAAAGTCTTTTCTAAAATGACGTCTTGCATATGACTCATAGAAATAGTAGATAGACTAGCTAGAATCAAACTTTCACTGTTCTATCTACTATTGATTCTAGCTGGTCTAGAATCAATAGATTAGAATTCTAGAACCATATGCAAGACGTCACATACGAACTAGTGCTATTCTATTGATTCTATTAGAATCAAACAGAAAGTTTGATTCTAGATTCAAATAGATTTGAATCTATTTATTGAATAGTGAAAAAGTCTTTTCTAAAATGACGTCTTGCATATGACTCATAGAAATAGTAGATAGACTAGCTAGAATCAATAGATTAGAATTCTAGAACCATATGCAAGACGTCACATACGAACTAGTGCTATTCTATTGATTCTATTAGAATCAAACAGAAAGTTTGATTCTAGATTCAAATAGATTTGAATCTATTTATTGAATAGTGAAAAAGTCTTTTCTAAAATGACGTCTTGCATATGACTCATAGAAATAGTAGATAGACTAGCTAGAATCAATAGATTAGAATTCTAGAACCATATGCAAGACGTCACATACGAACTAGTGCTATTCTATTGATTCTATTAGAATCAAACAGAAAGTTTGATTCTAGATTCAAATAGATTTGAATCTATTTATTGAATAGTGAAAAAGTCTTTTCTAAAATGACGTCTTGCATATGACTCATAGAAATAGTAGATAGACTAGCTAGAATCAATAGATTAGAATTCTAGAACCATATGCAAGACGTCACATACGAACTAGTGCTATTCTATTGATTCTATTAGAATCAAACAGAAAGTTTGATTCTAGATTCAAATAGATTTGAATCTATTTATTGAATAGTGAAAAAGTCTTTTCTAAAATGACGTCTTGCATATGACTCATAGAAATAGTAGATAGACTAGCTAGAATCAAACTTTCACTGTTCTATCTACTATTGATTCTAGCTGGTCTAGAATCAATAGATTAGAATTCTAGAACCATATGCAAGACGTCACATACGAACTAGTGCTATTCTATTGATTCTATTAGAATCAAACAGAAAGTTTGATTCTAGATTCAAATAGATTTGAATCTATTTATTGAATAGTGAAAAAGTCTTTTCTAAAATGACGTCTTGCATATGACTCATAGAAATAGTAGATAGACTAGCTAGAATCAATAGATTAGAATTCTAGAACCATATGCAAGACGTCACATACGAACTAGTGCTATTCTATTGATTCTATTAGAATCAAACAGAAAGTTTGATTCTAGATTCAAATAGATTTGAATCTATTTATTGAATAGTGAAAAAGTCTTTTCTAAAATGACGTCTTGCATATGACTCATAGAAATAGTAGATAGACTAGCTAGAATCAAACTTTCACTGTTCTATCTACTATTGATTCTAGCTGGTCTAGAATCAATAGATTAGAATTCTAGAACCATATGCAAGACGTCACATACGAACTAGTGCTATTCTATTGATTCTATTAGAATCAAACAGAAAGTTTGATTCTAGATTCAAATAGATTTGAATCTATTTATTGAATAGTGAAAAAGTCTTTTCTAAAATGACGTCTTGCATATGACTCATAGAAATAGTAGATAGACTAGCTAGAATCAATAGATTAGAATTCTAGAACCATATGCAAGACGTCACATACGAACTAGTGCTATTCTATTGATTCTATTAGAATCAAACAGAAAGTTTGATTCTAGATTCAAATAGATTTGAATCTATTTATTGAATAGTGAAAAAGTCTTTTCTAAAATGACGTCTTGCATATGACTCATAGAAATAGTAGATAGACTAGCTAGAATCAATAGATCTAGAAGCTTCTAGAATCCATATGCAAGACGTCACATACGAACTAGTGCTATTCTATTGATTCTATTAGAATCAAACAGAAAGTTTGATTCTAGATTCAAATAGATTTGAATCTATTTATTGAATAGTGAAAAAGTCTTTTCTAAAATGACGTCTTGCATATGACTCATAGAAATAGTAGATAGACTAGCTAGAATCAATAGATTAGAATTCTAGAACCATATGCAAGACGTCACATACGAACTAGTGCTATTCTATTGATTCTATTAGAATCAAACAGAAAGTTTGATTCTAGATTCAAATAGATTTGAATCTATTTATTGAATAGTGAAAAAGTCTTTTCTAAAATGACGTCTTGCATATGACTCATAGAAATAGTAGATAGACTAGCTAGAATCAAACTTTCACTGTTCTATCTACTATTGATTCTAGCTGGTCTAGAATCAATAGATTAGAATTCTAGAACCATATGCAAGACGTCACATACGAACTAGTGCTATTCTATTGATTCTATTAGAATCAAACAGAAAGTTTGATTCTAGATTCAAATAGATTTGAATCTATTTATTGAATAGTGAAAAAGTCTTTTCTAAAATGACGTCTTGCATATGACTCATAGAAATAGTAGATAGACTAGCTAGAATCAATAGATTAGAATTCTAGAACCATATGCAAGACGTCACATACGAACTAGTGCTATTCTATTGATTCTATTAGAATCAAACAGAAAGTTTGATTCTAGATTCAAATAGATTTGAATCTATTTATTGAATAGTGAAAAAGTCTTTTCTAAAATGACGTCTTGCATATGACTCATAGAAATAGTAGATAGACTAGCTAGAATCAATAGATTAGAATTCTAGAACCATATGCAAGACGTCACATACGAACTAGTGCTATTCTATTGATTCTATTAGAATCAAACAGAAAGTTTGATTCTAGATTCAAATAGATTTGAATCTATTTATTGAATAGTGAAAAAGTCTTTTCTAAAATGACGTCTTGCATATGACTCATAGAAATAGTAGATAGACTAGCTAGAATCAAACTTTCACTGTTCTATCTACTATTGATTCTAGCTGGTCTAGAATCAATAGATTAGAATTCTAGAACCATATGCAAGACGTCACATACGAACTAGTGCTATTCTATTGATTCTATTAGAATCAAACAGAAAGTTTGATTCTAGATTCAAATAGATTTGAATCTATTTATTGAATAGTGAAAAAGTCTTTTCTAAAATGACGTCTTGCATATGACTCATAGAAATAGTAGATAGACTAGCTAGAATCAAACTTTCACTGTTCTATCTACTATTGATTCTAGCTGGTCTAGAACCATATGCAAGACGTCACATACGAACTAGTGCTATTCTATTGATTCTATTAGAATCAAACAGAAAGTTTGATTCTAGATTCAAATAGATTTGAATCTATTTATTGAATAGTGAAAAAGTCTTTTCTAAAATGACGTCTTGCATATGACTCATAGAAATAGTAGATAGACTAGCTAGAATCAAACTTTCACTGTTCTATCTACTATTGATTCTAGCTGGTCTAGAATCAATAGATTAGAATTCTAGAACCATATGCAAGACGTCACATACGAACTAGTGCTATTCTATTGATTCTATTAGAATCAAACAGAAAGTTTGATTCTAGATTCAAATAGATTTGAATCTATTTATTGAATAGTGAAAAAGTCTTTTCTAAAATGACGTCTTGCATATGACTCATAGAAATAGTAGATAGACTAGCTAGAATCAATAGATTAGAATTCTAGAACCATATGCAAGACGTCACATACGAACTAGTGCTATTCTATTGATTCTATTAGAATCAAACAGAAAGTTTGATTCTAGATTCAAATAGATTTGAATCTATTTATTGAATAGTGAAAAAGTCTTTTCTAAAATGACGTCTTGCATATGACTCATAGAAATAGTAGATAGACTAGCTAGAATCAAACTTTCACTGTTCTATCTACTATTGATTCTAGCTGGTCTAGAATCAATAGATTAGAATTCTAGAACCATATGCAAGACGTCACATACGAACTAGTGCTATTCTATTGATTCTATTAGAATCAAACAGAAAGTTTGATTCTAGATTCAAATAGATTTGAATCTATTTATTGAATAGTGAAAAAGTCTTTTCTAAAATGACGTCTTGCATATGACTCATAGAAATAGTAGATAGACTAGCTAGAATCAAACTTTCACTGTTCTATCTACTATTGATTCTAGCTGGTCTAGAATCAATAGATTAGAATTCTAGAACCATATGCAAGACGTCACATACGAACTAGTGCTATTCTATTGATTCTATTAGAATCAAACAGAAAGTTTGATTCTAGATTCAAATAGATTTGAATCTATTTATTGAATAGTGAAAAAGTCTTTTCTAAAATGACGTCTTGCATATGACTCATAGAAATAGTAGATAGACTAGCTAGAATCAATAGATTAGAATTCTAGAACCATATGCAAGACGTCACATACGAACTAGTGCTATTCTATTGATTCTATTAGAATCAAACAGAAAGTTTGATTCTAGATTCAAATAGATTTGAATCTATTTATTGAATAGTGAAAAAGTCTTTTCTAAAATGACGTCTTGCATATGACTCATAGAAATAGTAGATAGACTAGCTAGAATCAAACTTTCACTGTTCTATCTACTATTGATTCTAGCTGGTCTAGAATCAATAGATTATAATTCTAGAACCATATGCAAGACGTCACATACGAACTAGTGCTATTCTATTGATTCTATTAGAATCAAACAGAAAGTTTGATTCTAGATTCAAATAGATTTGAATCTATTTATTGAATAGTGAAAAAGTCTTTTCTAAAATGACGTCTTGCATATGACTCATAGAAATAGTAGATAGACTAGCTAGAATCAATAGATTAGAATTCTAGAACCATATGCAAGACGTCACATACGAACTAGTGCTATTCTATTGATTCTATTAGAATCAAACAGAAAGTTTGATTCTAGATTCAAATAGATTTGAATCTATTTATTGAATAGTGAAAAAGTCTTTTCTAAAATGACGTCTTGCATATGACTCATAG
>NW_027065013.1:0-23519 GCF_032884065.1 Artemia franciscana
CGTAGCTATTACCCTCGAAACTAAAACTTTTGAAATAAGAAAAGAGCCTTTAATCACATTCTTTACCTATGCAATCATAAAATTGTCTAATATCTTCATTTTTTCAACATACGTAGCTATTACCCTCGAAAACTAAAACTTTTGAAATAGGAAAAGAGCCTTTAATCACATTCTTTACCATGTGCAATCATAAATAGTCTAATATCTTCATTTTTTCAACATACGTAGCTATTACCCTCGAAAACTAAAACTTTTGAAATAGGAAACGAGCCTTTAATCACATTCTTTACCATTTGCAATCATAAATAGTCTAATATCTTCATTTTTTCACATACATAGCTATTACCCTCGAAAACTAAAACTTTTGAAATAGGAAAAGAGCCTTTAATCACATTCTTTACCATTTGCAATCATAAAATAGTCTAATATCTTCATTTTTTCAACATACGTAGCTATTACCTTCAAAAACTAAAACTTTTGAAATAGGAAAAGAGCCTTTAATCACATTCTTTACCATTTACAATTATAAAATAGTCTAATATCTTCATTTTTTCAACATACGTACCTATTACCCTCGAAAACTAAAACTTTGACATAGGAAAAAGAGCCTTTAATCACATTCTTTACCATTTTCAATCATAAAATTTCTAATTTCTTCATTTTTTCAACATACGTAGCTATTACCCTCGAAAACTAAAACTTTTGAAATAGGAAAAGAGCCTTTAATCACATTCTTTTACATTTGCAATCATAAAATAGTCTAATATCTTCATTTTTTCAACATACGTAGCTATTACCCTCGAAAACTAAAACTTTTGAAATAGGAAAAGAGCCTTTAATCACATTCTTTACCATTTGCAATTATAAAATAGTCTAATATCTTCATTTTTTTCAACATACGTAGCTATTACCCTTGAAAAACTAAAAACTTTTGAAATAGGAAAAGAGCCTTTAATCACATTCTATACCATTTGCAATCATAAAATAGTCTAATATTTTCATTTTTTCAAAATACCTAGCTATTACCCTCGAAAACTAAAACTTTTGAAATAGGAAATGAGCCTTTAATCACATTCTTTACCATGTGCAATCATAAAATAGTCTAATATCTTCATTTTTTCCACAGACCTAGCTATTACCCTCGAAAACTAAAACTTTTGAAATAGGAAAAGAGCCTTCAATCACATTCTTTACCATTTGCAATCATAAAATAGTCTAATATCTTCATTTTTTCAACATACTTAGCTATTACCCTCGAAAACTAAAACTTTTGAAATAAGAAAAGAGCCTTTAATCACATTCTTTACCATGTGCAATCATAAAATTGTCTAATATCTTCATTTTTTTCAACTATACGTAGCTATTACCCTCGAAAACTAATTTTTTTGACATAGGAAAAGAGCCTTTAATCACATTCTTTTACATTTGCAATCATAAAATAGTCTAATATCTTCATTTTTTCAACATACGTAGCTATTACCCTCGAAAACTAAAACTTTTGAAATAGGAAAAGAGCCTTTAATCACATTCTTTACCATTTGCAATTATAAAATAGTCTAATATCTTCATCTTTTCAACATACGTAGCTATTACCCTCGAAAACTAAAACTTTTGAAATAGGAAAAGAGCCTTTAATCACATTCTTTACCATGTGCAATCATAAAATAGTCTAATATCTTCATTTTTTCCACAGACCTAGCTATTACCCTCGAAAACTAAAACTTTTGAAATAGGAATATTTTTCAACATACGTAGCTATTACCCTCGAAAACTAAAACTTTTGAAATAGGAAAAGAGCCTTTAATCACATTCTTTACCATGTGCAATCATAAAATAGTCTAATATCTTCATTTTTTCAACATACGTAGCTATTACCCTCGAAAACTAAAACTTTTGAAATAGGAAAAGAGCCTTTAAATCACATTCTTTACCATGTGCAATCATAAAGTAGTCTAATATCTTCATTTTTTCAACATTTGTAGCTATTACCCTCAAAAACTAAAACTTTTGACATAGGAAAAGAGCCTTTAATCACATTCTTTACCATTTGCAATCATAAAATAGTCTAATATCTTCATTTTTTCAACATACGTAGCTATTACCATCAAAAACTAAAACTTTTGAAATAGGAAAAGAGCCTTTAATCACATTCTTTACCATGTGCAATCATAAATCACATTCTTACCATTTTTACATTAATCACATTTTAATCACAAGCCTTTAATCACATTCTTTACCATTTGCAATCATAAAATAGTCTAATATCTTCATTTTTTCAACATACCTAGCTATTATCCTCGAAAACTAAAACTTTTGAAATAGGAAATGAGCCTTTAATCACATTCTTTACATGTGCAATCATAAAATAGTCTAATATCTTCATATTTTCCACAGACCTAGCTATTACCCTCGAAAACTAAAACTTTTGAAATAGGAATATCTTCATTTTTTCAACATACGTAGCTATTACCCTCGAAAACTAAAACTTTTGAAATAGGAAAAGAGCCTTATATCACATTTTTTACCATGTGCAATCATAAAATAGTCTAATATCTTCATTTTTTCAACATACGTCGCTATTACCCTCGAAAACTAAAACTTTTGAAATAGGAATAGAGCCTTTAATCACATTCTTTACCATTTGCAATCATAAAATAGTCTAATATCTTCAATTTTTCAACATACGTAGCTATTACCCTCGAAAACTAAAACTTTTGAAATAGGAAAAGAGCCTTTAATCACATTCTTTACCTATGCAATCATTAAAATTGTCTAATATCTTCATTTTTTCAACATACGTAGCTATTACCCTCGAAAACTAAAACTTTTGAAATAGGAAAAGAGCCTTTAATCACATTCTTTACCATTTGCAATGATAAAATAGTCTAACATCTTCATTTTTTCAACATACGTAGCTATTACCCTCGAAAACTAAAACTTTTGACATAGGAAAAGAGCCTTTAATCACATTCTTTACCATTTGCAATCATAAAATTTTCTAATTTCTTCATTTTTTCAACATACGTAGCTATTACCCTCGAAAACTAAAACTTTTGAAATAGGAAAAGAGCCTTTAATCACATTCTTTTACATTTGCAATCATAAAATAGTCTAATATCTTCATTTTTTCAACATACGTAGCTATTACCCTCGAAAACCAAAACTTTTGAAATAGGAAAAGAGCCTTTAATCACATTCTTTACCATTTGCAATTATAAAATAGTCTAATATCTTCATTTTTTCAACATACGTAGCTATTACCCTCGAAAACTAAAACTTTTGAAATAGGAAAAGAGCCTTTAATCACATTCTTTACCATTTGCAATCATAAAATAGTCTAATATCTTCATTTTTTCAACATACCTAGCTATTACCCTCGAAACTAAAACTTTGAAATAGGAAATGAGCCTTTAATCACATTCTTTTACCATGTGCAATCATAAAATAGTCTAATATCTTCATTTTTTCCACACAGCCTAGCTATCACCCTCGAAAACTAAAACTTTTGAAATAGGAAAAGAGCCTTCAATCACATTCTTTACCATTTGCAATCATAAAATAGTCTAATATCTTCATTTTTTCAACATACGTAGCTATTACCCTCGAAAACTAAAACTTTTGAAATAGGAAAAGAGCTTTTAATCACATTCTTTACCATGTGCAATCATAAAGTAGTCTAATATCTTCATTTTTTCAACATTTGTAGCTATTACCCTCAAAAACTAAAACTTTTGACATAGGAAAAGAGCCTTTAATCACATTCTTTACATTTGCAATCATAAAATAGTCTAATATCTTCATTTTTTCAACATACGTAGCTATTACCCTTGAAAACTAAAACTTTTGAAATAGGAAAAGAGCCTTTAATCACATTCTTTACAATGTGCAATCATATAATAGTCCAATATCTTCATTTTTTCAACAGACATAGCTATTACCCTCGAAAACTAAAACTTTTGAAATAGGAAAAGAGCCTTTAATCACATTCTTTACCATTTGCAATCATAAAATAGTCTAATATCTTCATTTTTTCAACATACCTAGCTATTACCCTCGAAAACTAAAACTTTTGAATAGGAAATGAGCCTTTAATCACATTCTTTACCATGTGCAATCATAAAATAGTCTAATATCTTCATTTTTTCCACAGAACTAGCTATTACCCTCGAAAACTAAAACTTTTGAAATAGGAATATCTTCATTTTTTCAACATACGTAGCTATTACCCTCGAAAACTAAAACTTTTGAAATAGAAAAGAGCCTTTAATCACATTCTTTACCATGTGCAATCATAAAATAGTCTAATATCTTCATTTTTTCAACATACGTCGCTATTACCCTCGAAAACTAAAACTTTTGAAATAGGAATAGACCCTTTAATCACATTCTTTACCATATGCAATCATAAAATAGTCTAATATCTTCATTTTTTCAACATACGTAGCTATTACCTTCGGAAACTAAAACTTTTGAAATAAGAAAAGAGCCCTTTAATCACATTCTTTACCATGTGCAATCATAAAATTGTCTAATATCTTCATTTTTTGAACATACGTAGCTATTACCCTCGAAAACTAAATTTTTTGACATAGGAAAAGAGCCTTTAATCACATTCTTTACCATTTGCAATCATAAAACAGTCTAATATCTTCATTTTTTTCAACATACGTAGCTATTACCCTCGAAAACTAAAACTTTTGAAATAGGAAAAGAGCCTTTAATCACATTCTTTACCTATGCAATCATAAAATTGTCTAATATCTTCATTTTTTCAACATACTTAGCTATTACCCTCGAAAACTAAAACTTTTGAAATAGGAAAAGAGCCTTTAATCACATTCTTTACCATGTGCAATCATAAATTAGTCTAATATCTTCATTTTTTCAACATACGTAGCTATTACCCTCGAAAACTAAAACTTTTGAAATAGGGAAAAGAGCTTTTAATCGCATTCTTTACTATGCAATCATAAAATTGTCTAATATCTTCATTTTTTCAACATACGTAGCTATTACCCTCGAAAACTAAAACTTTGAAATAGGAAAAGAGCCTTTAATCACATTCTTTACCATGTGCAATCATAAAATAGTCTAATATCTTCATTTTTCAACATACATAGCTATTACCCTCGAAAACTAAAACTTTTGAAATAGGAAAAGAGCCTTTAATTACATTCTTTACCATGTGTAATCATAAATAGTCTAATATCTTCATTTTTTCAACATACGTAGCTATTACCCTCGAAAACTAAAACTTTTGACATAGGAAAAGAGCCTTTAATCACATTCTTTACCATTTGCAATCATAAAATAGTCTAATATCTTCATTTTTTTCACATACGTAGCTATTACCCTCGAAAACTAAAACTTTTTGAAATAGGAAAAGAGCCTTTAATCACATTCTTTACCATGTGCAATCATAAAGTAGTCTAATATCTTCATTTTTTGAACATTGTAGCTATTACCCTCAAAAACTAAAACTTTTGACATAGGAAAAGAGCCTTTAATCACATTCTTTACCATTTGCAATCATAAAATAGTCTAATATCTTCATTTTTTCAACATACGTAGCTATTACCCTCGAAAACTAAAACTTTTGAAATAGGGAAAAGAGCCTTTAATCACATTCTTTACCATGTGCAATCATAAAATAGTCCAATATCTTCATTTTTTCAACAGACATAGCTATTACCCTCGAAAACTAAAACTTTTGAAATAGGAAAAGAGCCTTTAATCACATTCTTTACCATTTGCAATCATAAAATAGTCTAATATCTTCATTTTTTCAACATACCTAGCTATTACCCTCGAAAAGTAAAACTTTTGAAATAGGAAATGAGCCTTTAATCACATTCTTTACCATGTGCAATCATAAAATAGTCTAATATCTTCATTTTTTCCACAGACCTAGCTATTACCCACGAAAACTAAAACTTTTAAAATAGGAAAAGAGCCTTCAATCACATTCTTTACCATTTGCAATCATAAATAGTCTAATATCTTCATTTTTTTCAACATACGTAGCTATTACCCTCGAAAACTAAAACTTTTGAAATAGGAAAAGAGCCTTTAATCAAATTCTTTACCATGTGCAATCATAAAATTGTCTAATATCTTCATTTTTTCAACATACGTCGCTATTACCCTCGAAAACTAAACTTTTGAAATAGGAAATAGAGCCTTTAATCACATTCTTTACCATTTGCAATCATAAAATAGTCTAATATCTTCATTTTTTCAACATACGTAGCTATTACCCTCGAAAACTAAAACTTTTGAAATAAGAAAAGAGCCTTTAATCACATTCTTTACCATGTGCAATCATAAAATTGTCTAATATCTTCATTTTTTCAACATACGTAGCTATTACCCTCGAAAACTAAATTTTTTGACAAGGAAAAGAGCCTTTAATCACATTCTTTACCATTTGCAATCATAAAAACAGTCTATATCTTCATTTTTTTTCAACATACGTAGCTATTACCCTCGAAAACTAATACTTTTGAAATAGGAAAAGAGCCTTTAATCACATTCTTTACCTATGCAATCATAAAATTGTCTAATATCTTCATTTTTTCAACATACGTAGCTATTACCTCGAAAACTAAAACTTTTGAAATAGGAAAAGAGCCTTTAATCACATTCTTTACCTGTGCAATCATAAAATAGTCTAATATCTTCATTTTTTCAACATACGTAGCTATTACCCTCGAAAACTAAAACTTTTGAAATAGGAAACGAGCCTTTAATCACATTCTTTACCATTTGCAATCATAAAATAGTCTAATATCTTCATTTTTTCAACATACATAGCTATTACCCTCGAAAACTAAAACTTTTGAAATAGGAAAGAGCCTTTAATTACATTCTTTACCATGTGCAATCATAAAATAGTCTAATATCTTCATTTTTTCAACATACGTAGCTATTACCCTCGAAAACTAAAACTTTTGAAATAGGAAACGAGCCTTTAATCACATTCTTTACCATTTGCAATCATAAAATAGTCTAATATCTTCATGTTTTCAACATACGTAGCTATTACCCTCGAAAACTAAAACTTTTGAAATAGGAAAAGAGCCTTTAATCACATTCTTTTACATTTGCAATCATAAAATAGTCTAATATCTTCATTTTTTCAACATACGTCGCTATTACCCTCGAAAACTAAAACTTTTGAAATAGGAATAGAGCCTTTAATCACATTCTTTACCATTTGCAATCATAAAATAGTCTAATATCTTCATTTTTTCAACATACGTAGCTATTACCCTCGAAAACTAAAACTTTTGAAATAGGAAAAGAGCCTTTAATCACATTCTTTACCATGTGCAATCATAAAGTAGTCTAATATCTTCATTTTTTCAACATTTGTAGCTATTACCCTCAAAAACTAAAACTTTTGACATAGGAAAAGAGCCTTTAATCACATTCTTTACCATTTGCAATCATAAAATAGTCTAATATCTTCATTTTTTCAACATACGTAGCTATTACCCTCGAAAACTAAAACTTTTGAAATAGGAAAAGAGCCCTTTAATCACATTCTTTACCATGTGCAATCATAAATCACATTCTTACCATTTTTACATTAATCACATTTTAATCACAAGCCTTTAATCACATTCTTTACCATTTGCAATCATAAAATAGTCTAATATCTTCATTTTTTCAACATACCTAGCTATTACCCTCGAAAACTAAAACTTTTGAAATAGGAAATGAGCCTTTAATCACATTCTTTACCATGTGCAATCATAAAATAGTCTAATATCTTCATTTTTTCCACAGACCTAGCTATTACCCTCGAAAACTAAAACTTTTGAAATAGGAATATCTTCATTTTTTCAACATACGTAGCTATTACCCTCGAAAACTAAAACTTTTGAAATAGGAAAAGAGCCTTTAATCACATTCTTTACCATGTGCAATCATAAAATAGTCTAATATGTTCATTTTTTCAACATACGTCGCTATTACCCTCGAAAACTAAAAACTTTGAAATAGGAATAGAGCCTTTAATCACATTCTTTACCATTTGCAATCATAAAATAGTCTAATATCTTCATTTTTTCAACATACGTAGCTATTACCCTCGAAAACTAAACTTTTGAAATAGGAAAAGAGCCCTTTAATCACATTCTTTACCTATGCAATCATAAATTGTCTAATATCTTCATTTTTTCAACATATGTAGCTATTACCCTCGAAAACTAAAACTTTTGAAATAGGAAAAGAGCCTTTAATCACATTCTTTACCATGTGCAATCATAAATAGTCTAATATCTTCATTTTTTCAACATAAGTAGCTATTACCCTCGAAAACTAAAACTTTTGAAATAGGAAACGAGCTTTAATCACATTCTTTACCATTTGCAATCATAAAATAGTCTAATATCTTCATTTTTTCAACATACATAGCTATTACCCTCGAAAACTAAAACTTTTGAAATAGGAAAAGAGCCTTTAATCACATTCTTTACCATTTGCAATCATAAAATAGTCTAATATCTTCATTTTTTCAACATACGTAGCTATTACCTTCAAAAACTAAAACTTTTGAAATAGGAAAAGAGCCTTTAATCACATTCTTTACCATTTGCAATGATAAAATAGTCTAATATCTTCATTTTTTCAACATACGTAGCTATTACCCTCGAAAACTAAAACTTTTGACATAGGAAAAGAGCCTTTAATCACATTCTTTACCATTTGCAATCATAAAATTTTCTAATTTCTTCATTTTTTCAACATACGTAGCTATTACCCTCGAAAACTAAAACTTTTGAAATAGGAAAAGAGCCTTTAATCACATTCTTTTACATTTGCAATCATAAAATAGTCTATATCTTCATTTTTTCAATCATACGTAGCTATTACCCTCGAAAACTAAAACTTTTGAAATAGGAAAAGAGCTTTAATCACATTCTTTACCATTTGCAATCATAAAATAGTCTAATATCTTCATTTTTTCAACATACCTAGCTATTACCCTCGAAAACTAAAACTTTTGAAATAGGAAATGAGCCTTTAATCACATTCTTTACCATGTGCAATTATAAAATAGTCTAATATCTTCATTTTTTCCACAGACCCTAGCTATCACCCTCGAAAATTAAAACTTTTGAAATAGGAAAAGAGCCTTCAATCACATTCTTTACCATTTGCAATCATAAAATAGTCTAATATCTTCATTTTTTTCAACATACGTAGCTATTACCCTCGAAAACTAAAACTTTTGAAATAGGAAAAGACCCTTTAATCAAATTCTTTACCATGTGCAATCATAAAATTGTCTAATATCTTCATTTTTTCAACATACGTCGCTATTACCCTCGAAAACTAAACCTTTTGAAATAGGAATAGAGCCTTTAATCACATTCTTTACCATTTGCAATCATAAAATAGTCTAATATCTTCATTTTTTCAACATACGTAGCTATTACCCTCGAAAACTAAAACTTTTGAAATAAGAAAAGAGCCTTTAATCACATTCTTTACCATGTGCAATCATAAAATTGTCTAATATCTTCATTTTTTCAACATACGTAGCTATTACCCTCGAAAACTAAATTTTTTGACATAGGAAAAGAGCCTTTAATCACATCTTTTACATTTGCAATCATAAAATAGTCTAATATCTTCATTTTTTCAACATACGTAGCTATTACCCTCGAAAACTAAAACTTTTGAAATAGGAAAAGAGCCTTAATCACATTCTTTACCATTTGCAATTATAAAATAGTCTAATATCTTCATTTTTTCAACATACGTAGCTATTACCCTCGAAAACTAAAACTTTTGAAATAGGAAAAGAGCCTTTAATCACATTCTTTACCATGTGCAATCATAAAGTAGTCTAATATCTTCATTTTTTCAACATTTGTAAGCTATTACCCTCAAAAACTAAAACTTTTGACATAGGAAAAGAGCCTTTAATCACATTCTTTACCATTTGCAATCATAAAATAGTCTAGTATCTTCATTTTTTCACATACGTAGCGTATTACCCTTGAAAACTAAAACTTTTGAAATAGGAAAAGAGCTTTAATCACATTCTTTACCATGTGCAATCATAAAATAGTCTAATATCTTCATTTTTTCAACATACGTCGCTATTACCCTCGAAAACTAAAACTTTTGAAATAGGAATAGAGCCTTTAATCACATTCTTTACCATTTGCACATCATAAAATAGTCTAATATCTTCATTTTTTCAACATACGTAGCTATTACCCTCGAAAACTAAAACTTTTGAAATAGGAAAAGAGCCTTTAATCACATTCTTTACCATGTGCAATCATAAAATTGTCTAATATCTTCATTTTTTCAACATACGTAGCTATTACCTTCGAAACTAAATTTTTTGACATAGGAAAAGAGCTTTAATCACATCTTTACATTTGCAATCATAAAACAGTCTAATATCTTCATTTTTCTTCAACATACGAAGCTATTACCCTCGAAAACTAAAACTTTTGAAATAGGAAAAGAGCCTTTAATCACATTCTTTACCTATGCAATCATAAAATTGTCTAATATCTTCATTTTTTCAAAATACGTAGCTATTACCCTCGAAAACTAAAACTTTTGAAATAGGAAAAGAGCCTTTAATCACATTCTTTACCATGTGCAATCATAAATTAGTCTAATATCTTCATTTTTTTCAACATACGTAGCTATTACCCTCGAAAACTAAAACTTTTGAAATAGGAAAAGAGCCTTTAATCGCATTCTTTACCTATGCAATCATAAAATTGTCTAATATCTTCATTTTTTCAACATACGTAGCTATTACCCTCGAAAACTAAAACTTTTGAAATAGGAAAAAGAGCCTTTAATCACATTCTTTACCATGTGCAATCATAAAATAGTCTAATATCTTCATTTTTTCAACATACATAGCTATTACCCTCGAAAACTAAAACTTTTGAAATAGGAAAAGAGCCTTTAATTATATTCTTTACCATGTGCAGTCATAAAAATAGTCTAATATCTTCATTTTTTCAACATACGTAGCTATTACCCTCGAAAACTAAAACTTTTGACATAGGAAAAGAGCCTTTAATCACATTTCTTTACCATTTGCAATCATAAAATAGTCTAATATCTTCATTTTTTCAACATATGTAGCTATTACCCTCGAAAACTAAAACTTTTGAAATAGGATAAGAGCCTTTAATCACATTCTTTACCATGTGCAATCATAAAGTAGTCTAATATCTTCATTTTTTGAACATTGTAGCTATTACCCTCAAAAACTAAAACTTTTGACATAGGAAAAGAGCCTTTAATCACATTCTTACCATTTGCAATCATAAAATAGTCTAATATCTTCATTTTTTCAACATACGTAGCTATTACCCCTCGAAAACTAAAACTTTTGAAATAGGAAAAGAGCCTTTAATCACATTCTTTACCATGTGCAATCATAAAATAGTCCAATATCTTCATTTTTTCAACAGACATAGCTATTACCCTCGAAAACTAAAACTTTTGAAATAGGAAAAGAGCCTTTAATCACATTCTTTACCATTTACAATCATAAAATAGTCTAATATCTTCATTTTTTCAACATACCTAGCTATTACCCTCGAAAAGTAAAACTTTTGAAATAGGAAATGAGCCTTTAATCACATTCTTTACCACGTGCAATCATAAAATAGTCTAATATCTTCATTTTTTCCACAGACCTAGCTATTACCCTTGAAAACTAAAACTTTTAAAATAGGAAAAGAGCCTTCAATCACATTCTTTACCATTTGCAATCATAAAATAGTCTAATATCTTCATTTTTTTCAACATACGTAGCTATTACCCTCGAAAACTAAAACTTTTGAAATAGGAAAGAGCCTTTAATCAAATTCTTTACCATGTGCAATCATAAAATTGTCTAATATCTTCATTTTTTCAACATACGTCGCTATTACCCTCGAAAACTAAAACTTTTGAAATAGGAATAGAGCCTTTAATCACATTCTTTACAATTTGCAATCATAAAATAGTCTAATATCTTCATTTTTTCAACATACGTAGCTATTACCCTCGAAAACTAAAACTTTTGAAATAAGAAAAGAGCCTTTAATTACATTCTTTACCATGTGCAATCATAAATTGTCTAATATCTTCATTTTTTCAACATACGTAGCTATTACCCTCGAAAACTAAATTTTTTGACAAAGGAAAAAGAGCCTTTAATCACATTCTTTACCATTTGCAATCATAAAACAGTCTAATATCTTCATTTTTTTCAACATACGTAGCTATTACCCTCGGAAAACTAATACTTTTGAAATAGGAAAAGAGCCTTTAATCACATTCTTTACCTATGCAATCATAAAATTGTCTAATATCTTCATTTTTTCAACATACGTAGATATTACCCTCGAAAACTAAAACTTTTGAAATAGGAAAAGAGCCTTTAATCACATTCTTTACCATGTGCAATCATAAAATAGTCTAATATCTTCATTTTTTCAACATACGTAGCTATTACCCTCGAAAACTAAAACTTTTGAAATAGGAAACGAGCCTTTAATCACATTCTTTACCATTTGCAATCATAAAATAGTCTAATATCTTCATTTTTTCAACATACATAGCTATTACCCTCGAAAACTAAAACTTTTGAAATAGGAAAAAGAGCCTTTAATTACATTCTTTACCATGTGCAATCATAAAATAGTCTAATATCTTCATTTTTTCAACATACGTAGCTATTACCCTCGAAAACTAAAACTTTTGAAATAGGGAAACGAGCCTTTAATCACATTCTTTACCATTTGCAATCATAAAATAGTCTAATATCTTCATTTTTTCAACATACGTAGCTATTACCCTCGGAAAACTAAAACTTTTGAAATAGGAAAAGAGCCTTTAATCACATTCTTTTACATTTGCAATCATAAAATAGTCTAATATCTTCATTTTTTCAACATACGTCGCTATTACCCTCGAAAACTAAAACTTTTGAAATAGGAATAGAGCCTTTAATCACATTCTTTACCATTTGCAATCATAAAATAGTCTAATATCTTCATTTTTTCAACATACGTAGCTATTACCCTCGAAAACTAAAACTTTTGAAATAGGAAAAGAGCCTTTAATCACATTCTTTACCATGTGCAATCATAAAGTAGTCTAATATCTTCATTTTTTCAACATTTGTAGCTATTACCCTCAAAAACTAAAACTTTTGACATAGGAAAAGAGCCTTTAATCACATTCTTTACCATGTGCAATCATAAAATAGTCTAATATCTTCATTTTTTCAACATACGTAGCTATTACCCTCGAAAACTAAAACTTTTGAAATAGGAAAAGAGCCTTTAATCACATTCTTTACCATTTGCAATGATAAAATAGTCTAATATCTTCATTTTTTCAACATACGTAGCTATTACCCTCGAAAACTAAAACTTTTGACATAGGAAAAGAGCCTTTAATCACATTCTTTACCATTTGCAATCATAAAATTGTCTAATTTCTTCATTTTTTTCAACATACGTAGCTATTACCCTCGAAAACTAAAACTTTTGAAATAGGAAAAGAGCGCTTTAATCACATTCTTTTACATTTGCAATCATAAAATAGTCTAATATCTTCATTTTTTCAACATACGTAGCTATTACCCTCGAAAACTAAAACTTTTTGAAATAGGAAAAGAGCCTTTAATCACATTCTTTACCATTTGCAATCATAAAATAATCTATATCTTCATTTTTTCAACATACCTAGCTATTACCCTCGAAAACTAAAACTTTTGAAATAGGAAATGAGCCTTTAATCACATTCTTTACCATGTGCAATCATAAAATAGTCTAATATCTTCATTTTTTCCACAGACCTAGCTATCACCCTCGAAAACTAAAACTTTGAAATAGGGAAAAGAGCCTTCAATCACATTCTTTACCATTTGCAATCATAAAATAGTCTAATATCTTCATTTTTTTCAACATACGTAGCTATTACCCTCGAAAACTAAAACTTTTGAAATAGGAAAAGACCCTTTAATCAAATTCTTTACATGTGCAATCATAAAATTGTCTAATATCTTCATTTTTTCAACATACGTCGCTATTACCCTCGAAAACTAAACCTTTTGAAATAGGAATAGAGCCTTTAATCACATTCTTTACAATTTGCAATCATAAAATAGTCTAATATCTTCATTTTTTCAACATACGTAGCTATTACCCTCGAAAACTAAAACTTTTGAAATAAGAAAAGAGCCTTTAATCACATTCTTTACCATGTGCAATCATAAAATTGTCTAATATCTTCATTTTTTCAACATACGTAGCTGTTACCCTCGAAAACTAAATTTTTTGACATAGGAAAAGAGCCTTTAATCACATTCTTTTACATTTGCAATCATAAAATAGTCTAATATCTTCATTTTTTCAACATACGTAGCTATTACCCTCGAAAACTAGAACTTTTGAAATAGGAAAAGAGCCTTTAATCACATTCTTTACCATTTGCAATTATAAAATAGTCTAAGATCTTCATTTTTTCAACATACGTAGCTATTACCCTCGAAAACTAAAACTTTTGAAATAGGAAAAGAGCTTTTAATCACATTCTTTACCATGTGCAATCATAAAGTAGTCTAATATCTTCATTTTTTCAACATTTGTAGCTATTACCCTCAAAAACTAAAACTTTTGACATAGGAAAAGAGCCTTTAATCACATTCTTTACCATTTGCAATCATAAAATAGTCTAGTATCTTCATTTTTTTAAACATACGTAGCTATTACCCTTGAAAACTAAAACTTTTGAAATAGGAAAAGAAGCCTTTAATCACATTCTTTACCATGTGCAATCATAAAATAGTCCAATATCTTCATTTTTTCAACAGACATAGCTATTACCCTCGAAAACTAAAACTTTTGAATAGAAAAAGAGCCTTTAATCACATTCTTTACCATTTGCAATCATAAAATAGTCTAATATCTTCATTTTTTCAACATACCTAGCTATTACCCTCGAAAACTAAAACTTTTGAAATAGGAAATGAGCCTTTAATCACATTCTTTACCATGTGCAATCATAAAATAGTCTAATATCTTCATTTTTTCCACAGACCTAGCTATTACCCTCGAAAACTAAAACTTTTGAAATAGGAATATCTTCATTTTTTCAACATACGTAGCTATTACCCTCGAAAACTAAAACTTTTGAAATAAGAAAAGAGCCTTTAATCACATTCTTTACCATGTGCAATCATAAAATAGTCTAATATCTTCATTTTTTCAACATACGTCGCTATTACCCTCGAAAACTAAAACTTTTGAATAGGAATAGAGCCTTTAATCACATTCTTTACATTTGCAATCATAAAATAGTCTAATATCTTCATTTTTTCAACATTTGTAGCTATTACCCTCAAAAACTAAAACTTTTGACATAGGAAAAGAGCCTTTAATCACATTCTTTACCATTTGCAATCATAAAATAGTCTAGTATCTTCATTTTTTTAACATACGTAGCTATTACCCTTGAAAACTAAAACTTTTGAAATAGGAAAAGAGCTTTAATCACATTCTTTACCATGTGCAATCATAAAATAGTCCAAATCTTCATTTTTTCAACAGACATAGCTATTACCCTCGAAAACTAAAACTTTTGAAATAGAAAAAGAGCCTTTAATCACATTCTTTACCATTTGCAATCATAAAATAGGTCTAATATCTTCATTTTTTCAACATACCTAGCTATTACCCTCGAAAACTAAAACTTTTGAAATAGGAAATGAGCCTTTAATCACATTCTTTACCATGTGCAATCATAAAATAGTCTAATATCTTCATTTTTTTCCACAGACCTAGCTATTACCCTCGAAAACTAAAACTTTTGAATAGGAATATCTTCATTTTTTCAACATACGTAGCTATTACCCTCGAAAACTAAAACTTTTGAAATAGGAAAAGAGCCTTTAATCACATTCTTTACAGTGCAATCATAAAATAGTCTAATATCTTCATTTTTTCAACATACGTCGCTATTACCCTCGAAAACTAAAACTTTTGAAATAGGAATAGAGCCTTTAATCACATTCTTTACATTTGCAATCATAAAATAGTCTAATATCTTCATTTTTTCACATACGTAGCTATTACCCTCGAAAACTAAAACTTTTGAAATAAGAAAAGAGCCTTTAATCACATTCTTTACCTGTGCAATCATAAAATTGTCTAATATCTTCATTTTTTCAACATACGTAGCTATTACCTTCGAAAACTAAATTTTTTGACATAGGAAAAGAGCCTTTAATCACATTCTTTACCATTTGCAATCATAAAACAGTCTAATATCTTCATTTTTTTCAACATACGTAGCTATTACCCTCGAAAACTAAAACTTTTGAAATGGAGAAAAGAGCCTTTAATCACATTCTTTACCTATGCAATCATAAAATTGTCTAATATCTTCATTTTTTCAACATACGTAGCTATTACCCTCGAAAACTAAAACTTTTGAAATAGGAAAAGAGCCTTTAATCACATTCTTTACCAGTGCAATCATAAATTAGTCTAATATCTTCATTTTTTCAACATACGTAGCTATTACCCTCGAAAACTAAAACTTTTGAATAGGAAAAGAGCCTTTAATCGCATTCTTTACCTATGCAATCATAAAATTGTCTAATATCTCATTTTTTTCAACATACGTAGCTATTACCCTCGAAAACAAAAACTTTTGAAATAGGGAAAAGAGCCTTTAATCACATTCTTTACCATGTGCAATCATAAAATAGTCTAATATCTTCATTTTTTCAACATACATAGCTATTACCCTCGAAAACTAAAACTTTTGAAATAGGAAAAGAGCCTTTAATTACATTCTTTACCATGTGCAATCATAAAATAGTCTAATATCTTCATTTTTTCAACATACGTAGCTATTACCCTCGAAAACTAAAACTTTTGACATAGGAAAAGAGCCTTTAATCACATTCTTTACCATTTGCAATCATAAAATAGTCTAATATCTTCATTTTTTCAACATACGTAGCTATTACCCTCGAAAACTAAAACTTTTGAAATAGGAAAAGAGCCTTTAATCACATTCTTTACCATGTGCAATCATAAAGTAGTCTAATATCTTCATTTTTTGAACATTTGTAGCTATTACCCTCAAAAACTAAAACTTTTGACATAGGAAAAGAGCCTTTAATCACATTCTTTACCATTTGCAATCATAAAATAGTCTAATATCTTCATTTTTTCAACATACGTAGCTATTACCCTCGAAAACTAAAACTTTTGAAATAAGAAAAGAGCCTTTAATCACATTCTTTACCATGTGCAATCATAAAATTGTCTAATATCTTCATTTTTTCAACATACGTAGCTGTTACCCTCGAAAACTAAATTTTTTGACATAGGAAAAGAGCCTTTAATCACATTCTTTTACATTTGCAATCATAAAATAGTCTAATATCTTCATTTTTTCAACATACGTCGCTATTACCCTCGAAAACTAAAACTTTTGAAATAGGAATAGAGCCTTTAATCACATTCTTTACCATTTGCAATCATAAAATAGTCTAATATCTTCATTTTTCAACATTTGTAGCTATTACCCTCAAAAACTAAAACTTTTGACATAGGAAAAGAGCCTTTAATCACATTCTTTACCATTTGCAATCATAAAATAGTCTAGTATCTTCATTTTTTTAAACATACGTAGCTATTACCCTTGAAAACTAAAACTTTTGAAATAGGAAAAGAGCCTTTAATCACATTCTTTACCATGTGCAATCATAAAATAGTCCAATATCTTCATTTTTTCAACAGACATAGCTATTACCCTCGAAAACTAAAACTTTTGAAATAGAAAAAGAGCCTTTAATCACATTCTTTACCATTTGCAATCATAAAATAGTCTAATATCTTCATTTTTTCAACATACCTAGCTATTACCCTCGAAAACTAAAACTTTTGAAATAGGAAATGAGCCTTTAATCACATTCTTTACCATGTGCAATCATAAAATAGTCTAATATCTTCATTTTTTTCCACAGACCTAGCTATTACCCTCGAAAACTAAAACTTTTGAAATAGGAATATCTTCATTTTTTCAACATACGTAGCTATTACCCTCGAAAACTAAAACTTTTGAAATAGGAAAAGAGCCTTTAATCACATTCTTTACCATGTGCAATCATAAAATAGTCTAATATCTTCATTTTTTCAACATACGTCGCTATTACCCTCGAAAACTAAAACTTTTGAAATAGGAATAGAGCCTTTAATCACATTCTTTACCATTTGCAATCATAAAATAGTCTAATATCTTCATTTTTTCAACATACGTAGCTATTACCCTCGAAAACTAAAACTTTTGAAATAAGAAAAGAGCCTTTAATCACATTCTTTACCATGTGCAATCATAAAATTGTCTAATATCTTCATTTTTTCAACATACGTAGCTATTACCTTCGAAAACTAAATTTTTTGACATAGGAAAAGAGCCTTTAATCACATTCTTTACCATTTGCAATCATAAAACAGTCTAATATCTTCATTTTTTTCAACATACGTAGCTATTACCCTCGAAAACTAAAACTTTTGAAATAGGAAAAGAGCCTTTAATCACATTCTTTACCTATGCAATCATAAAATTGTCTAATATCTTCATTTTTTCAACATACGTAGCTATTACCCTCGAAAACTAAAACTTTTGAAATAGGAAAAGAGCCTTTAATCACATTCTTTACCATGTGCAATCATAAATTAGTCTAATATCTTCATTTTTTCAACATACGTAGCTATTACCCTCGAAAACTAAAACTTTTGAAATAGGAAAAGAGCCTTTAATCGCATTCTTTACCTATGCAATCATAAAATTGTCTAATATCTTCATTTTTTCAACATACGTAGCTATTACCCTCGAAAACTAAAACTTTTGAAATAGGAAAAGAGCCTTTAATCACATTCTTTACCATGTGCAATCATAAAATAGTCTAATATCTTCATTTTTTCAACATACATAGCTATTACCCTCGAAAACTAAAACTTTTGAAATAGGAAAAGAGCCTTTAATTACATTCTTTACCATGTGCAATCATAAAATAGTCTAATATCTTCATTTTTTCAACATACGTAGCTATTACCCTCGAAAACTAAAACTTTTGACATAGAAAAGAGCCTTTAATCACATTCTTTACCATTTGCAATCATAAAATAGTCTAATATCTTCATTTTTTCAACATACGTAGCTATTACCCTCGAAAACTAAAACTTTTGAAATAGGAAAAGAGCCTTTAATCACATTCTTTACCATGTGCAATCATAATTAGTCTAATATCTTCATTTTTTGAACATTTGTAGCTATTACCCTCAAAAACTAAAACTTTTGACATAGGAAAAGAGCCTTTAATCACATTCTTTACCATTTGCAATCATAAAATAGTCTAATATCTTCATTTTTTCAACATACGTAGCTATTACCCTCGAAAACTAAAACTTTTGAAATAAGAAAAGAGCCTTTAATCACATTCTTTACCATGTGCAATCATAAAATTGTCTAATATCTTCATTTTTTCAACATACGTAGCTATTACCCTCGAAAACTAAATTTTTTGACATAGGAAAAGAGCCTTTAATCACATTCTTTTACATTTGCAATCATAAAATAGTCTAATATCTTCATTTTTTCAACATACGTAGCTATTACCCTCGAAAACTAGAACTTTTGAAATAGGAAAAGAGCCTTTAATCACATTCTTTACCATTTGCAATTATAAAATAGTCTAATATCTTCATTTTTTCAACATACGTAGCTATTACCCTCGAAAACTAAAACTTTTGAAATAGGAAAAGAGCTTTTAATCACATTCTTTACCATGTGCAATCATAAAGTAGTCTAATATCTTCATTTTTTCAACATTTGTAGCTATTACCCTCAAAAACTAAAACTTTTGACATAGGAAAAGAGCCTTTAATCACATTCTTTACCATTTGCAATCATAAAATAGTCTAGTATCTTCATTTTTTTAAACATACGTAGCTATTACCCTTGAAAACTAAAACTTTTGAAATAGGAAAAGAGCCTTTAATCACATTCTTTACCATGTGCAATCATAAAATAGTCCAATATCTTCATTTTTTCAACAGACATAGCTATTACCCTCGAAAACTAAACTTTTGAAATAGAAAAAGAGCCTTCAATCACATTCTTTACCATTTGCAATCATAAAATAGTCTAATATCTTCATTTTTTTCAACGTACGTCGCTATTACCCTCGAAAACTAAACCTTTTGAAATAGGAATAGAGCCTTTAATCACATTCTTTACCATTTGCAATCATAAAATAGTCTAATATCTTCATTTTTTCAACATACGTAGCTATTACCCTCGAAAACTAAAACTTTTGAAATAAGAAAAGAGCCTTTAATCACATTCTTTACAATGTGCAATCATAAAATTGTCTAATATCTTCATTTTTTCAACATACGTATCTATTACCCTCGAAAACTAAATTTTTTGACATAGGAGAAGAGCCTTTAATCACATTCTTTTACATTTGCAATCATAAAATAGTCTAATATCTTCATTTTTTCAACATACGTAGCTATTACCCTCGAAAACTAAAACTTTTGAAATAGGAAAAGAGCCTTTAATCACATTCTTTACCATTTGCAATTATAAAATTGTCTAATATCTTCATTTTTTCAACATACGTATCTATTACCCTCGAAAACTAAAACTTTTGAAATAGGAAAAGAGCCTTTAATCACATTCTTTACCATGTGCAATCATAAAGTAGTCTAATATCTTCATTTTTTCAACATTTGTAGCTATTACCCTCAAAAACTAAAACTTTTGACATATGAAAAGAGCCTTTAATCACATTCTTTACATTTGCAATCATAAAATAGTCTAATATCTTCATTTTTTCAACATACGTAGCTATTACCCTCGAAAACTAAAACTTTTGAAATAGGAAAAGAGCCTTTAATCACATTCTTTACCATGTGCAATCATAAAATAGTCCAATATCTTCATTTTTTCAACAGACATAGCTATTACCCTCGAAAACTAAAACTTTTGAAATAGGAAAAGAGCCTTTAATCACATTCTTTACCATTTGCAATCATAAAATAGTCTAATATCTTCATTTTTTCAACATACCTAGCTATTACCCTCGAAAACTAAAACTTTTGAAATAGGAATATCTTCATTTTTTCAACATACGTAGCTATTACCCTCGAAAACTAAAACTTTTGAAATAGGAAAAGAGCCTTTAATCACATTCTTTACCATGTGCAATCATAAAATAGTCTAATATCTTCATTTTTTCAACATACGTCGCTATTACCCTCGAAAAGTAAAACTTTTGAAATAGGAATAGAGCCTTTAATCACATTCTTTACCATTTGCAATCATAAAATAGTCTAATATCTTCATTTTTTCAACATACGTAGCTATTACCCTCGAAAACTAAAACTTTTGAAATAAGAAAAGAGCCTTTAATCACATTCTTTACCATGTGCAATCATAAAATTGTCTAATATCTTCATTTTTCAACATACGTAGCTATTACCCTCGAAAACTAAATTTTTTGACATAGGAAAAGAGCCTTTAATCACATTCTTTACCATTTGCAATCATAAAACAGTCTAATATCTTCATTTTTTCAACATACGTAGCTATTACCCTCGAAAACTAAAACTTTTGAAATAGGAAAAGAGCCTTTAATCACATTCTTTACCATGTGCAATCATAAAATAGTCCAATATCTTCATTTTTTCAACAGACATAGCTATTACCCTCGAAAACTAAAACTTTTGAAATAGGAAAAGAGCCTTTAATCACATTCTTTACCATTTGCAATCATAAAATAGTCTAATATCTTCATTTTTCAACATACCTAGCTATTACCCTCGAAAAGTAAAACTTTTGAAATAGGAAATGAGCCTTTAATCACATTCTTTACCATGTGCAATCATAAAATAGTCTAATATCTTCATTTTTTCCACAGACCTAGCTATTACCCTCGAAAACTAAAACTTTTAAAATAGGAAAAGAGCCTTCAATCACATTCTTTACCATTTGCAATCATAAAATAGTCTAATATCTTCATTTTTTTCAACATACGTAGCTATTACCCTCGAAAACTAAAACTTTTGAAATAGGAAAAGAGCCTTTAATCAAATTCTTTACCATGTGCAATCATAAAATTGTCTAATATCTTCATTTTTTCAACATACGTCGCTATTACCCTCGAAAACTAAAACTTTTGAAATAGGAATAGAGCCTTTAATCACATTCTTTACCATTTGCAATCATAAAATAGTCTAATATCTTCATTTTTTCAACATACGTAGCTATTACCCTCGAAAACTAAAACTTTTGAATAAGAAAAGAGCCTTTAATCACATTCTTTACCATTTGCAATCATAAAATAGTCTAATATCTTCATTTTTTCTACATACCTAGCTATTACCCTCGAAAAGTAAAACTTTTGAAATAGGAAATGAGCCTTTAATCACATTCTTTACCATGTGCAATCATAAAATAGTCTAATATCTTCATTTTTTCCACAGACCTAGCTATTACCCTCGAAAACTAAAACTTTTAAAATAGGAAAAGAGCCTTCAATCACATTCTTTACCATTTGCAATCATAAAATAGTCTAATATCTTCATTTTTTTCAACATACGTAGCTATTACCCTCGAAAACTAAAACTTTTGAAATAGGAAAAGAGCCGTTAATCAAATTCTTTACCATGTGCAATCATAAAATTGTCTAATATCTTCATTTTTTCAACATACGTCGCTATTACCCTCGAAAACTAAAACTTTTGAAATAGGAATAGAGCCTTTAATCACATTCTTTACCATTTGCAATCATAAAATAGTCTAATATCTTCATTTTTTCAACATACGTAACTATTACCCTCGAAAACTAAACTTTTGAAATAAGAAAAGAGCCTTTAATCACATTCTTTACCATGTGCAATCATAAAATTGTCTAATATCTTCATTTTTTCAACATACGTAGCTATTACCCTCGAAAACTAAATTTTTTGACATAGGAAAAGAGCCTTTAATCACATTCTTTACCATTTGCAATCATAAAACAGTCTAATATCTTCATTTTTTTCAACATACGTAGCTATTACCCTCGAAAACTAATACTTTTGAAATAGGAAAAGAGCCTTTAATCACATTCTTTACCTATGCAATCATAAAATTGTCTAATATCTTCATTTTTTCAACATACGTAGCTATTACCCTCGAAAACTAAAACTTTTGAAATAGGAAAAGAGCCTTTAATCACATTCTTTACCATGTGCAATCATAAAATAGTCTAATATCTTCATTTTTTCAACATACGTAGCTATTACCCTCGAAAACTAAAACTTTTGAAATAGGAAACGAGCCTTTAATCACATTCTTTACCATTTGCAATCATAAAATAGTCTAATATCTTCATTTTTTCAACATACATAGCTATTACCCTCGAAAACTAAAACTTTTGAAATAGGAAAAGAGCCTTTAAT
>NW_027065014.1:0-23550 GCF_032884065.1 Artemia franciscana
ATCTTCGGTATATTTTGTCGATTTCTTCAAAATTTTTCAGTTATACACACCAGCAGTTGACTACCACATAATAACAATAGTTTTTTAGTGAGTATTAGACTTTGGGAAGTGCCTAGGTCCAACCACTCTCATGAAAGCCTCCTGCTGTCGTGAAGGATCCATTTTCCATCCATGTGACGATCTGATAAAAAAAAAAAAGGATAGTTTCCGTTGCGAAAAAGCAAAAAAAGCAGTTTTCAAAACGCGACTATTTGTGTTGGTCATTCAAATTGAGGGGCATCCAGTTTTCAAGCCTTTGACCTTTATGCAACGCTTTGAACTATCAAAAAGCACGTAGAAGCCGATGCCTAGCTCTTTTGCCACCCGACAAACCGTTTGTTATGGATAAATTTTGACCAGGTTCCTCCAGTCTTCGTCTTGAATTACTTTAGGTCGACCGCTTAGGGCTAATATTCAAGACTAAAATCTCTGGAACAAAATTTTATAAGCCATCGGCTACCAAACGCCTGATCATTCCTCCGGGTTGCTTTGGCAGCGCTTTGGTTCAATTTTAATTCTTAAAAAAAATTGGCCATAAATTGGTGAAAGATACTATTTATTTATTTTCTTTATTTCCCTCAAAAAATGAGGAGTACGCTACAATATAATATAAAGAAAAAACAAATGATAACACTTACAATCAAAACCTATCAAATATATGATGAGAAACTGAAAAGAGTCAAAGAATTTAAAGTAGAAAAAAATTAACAGTATCATTGTGTAAAATTCAAGATTCTTTATTGTTTAATATGACGACACAGTATATTAAACATTTAATGCGGCATAGAGCTACAAAAACTAAAGTCATTAAAACGGAAAAAAAACTTTTAAAACAACCATCTAATAGAAGTTATCTAATAGAATTTTTTTTATAATTATATTACAAAACTGCTATAATAATATAATATGGAAAAAATAAAAATTAATAGTGTAGTAAATAAGTATTTGAATGAATATAACACAAAAAAATAATTATGCTACTTCTTTTTTTGTTTTGTCCCTTCCGAATGGGAAGTTTTTAAAATAAAATAAGTGAGAATTAATTGGTTTCTTGTGCTATATAAAAACTTAAAAGCTAAAATTGGTCGGAATCCCTTTTTGACTGGCCAAATCTACTTTTTTGACACACACTTACTTCACGATCAAATTCTTTACAAACTAATCAATTCTCATTTTCTTTTTTGAAAACGGTTAATTCGTGGTTGGAACTCAGTCACAATAAAAATTTACATAGTTTCAGACTATTCAAGGACTCTACGTTATGTGTAGACACCCTCCTGCTACCGTTTTAGCAAAAATTTCGATTTTCATGTGTATTAGGAGTAAAAACAAGGATTATTTTAACTTGGTGTGCGCTTTAAGATAAAAACGCTGCCTATTAATTTTCCCAACTTTAACTAAAACTGAAGAGTCATCTATTCAAATAATTTATCCACTAATTGATATTCAATCTTATTTGAGAAGAAATAGATTCATAATATTGACATTGAAATTGATAAAATTCACGAAATGGCAATGACAAGGTCAAAAATTGCGGATATAAAGCAGCAGCTGAATAAACCTTTAGTCAAAGGAGAAAAATGGTCAGTTACACCTTTTTTCTGTGGGTCTTTTGCATGTCATAGCTGTCATCTAACATTTTGGATCTGTGCCAAGTAGGGCATAACAAGGATGTCTAAAATAGTAGTTCAGTGGGGTTTGGCTAAATTAAAAAGCTGTTGAAGTAGGTGAGATCTCTTGGAATGAGTATTAATCCTGCATTAAGCTAGACACAGACAAGTAGGATTACATTTGATTTTCAAAGCTTAATTAATAAACAATTTGGTTGCCTAAATATTGAACAGTCCACATAACTGACCTACAAATAAAGTATAAATTCCAATTGGTGCCTTTTTATGCTCTTTCTGAATATAATAATCATTTGCTGCAAATTCAGTTTAAAACCCTTTACAGATCCTCAAAGATTATAGCCTAACTTTATCTCTTATTTTAGGCACACCTTATATACCTCTGTTACTGTCACTGTTGTTAAAACCAGTTTAATAAATTAATTATAACAAAATCAAGAACCAAGAAATGCATATGAAATAGGCCTATTGGCCAAAGGCTATGTTTAGGTAAGGTTAGGTAAGCTTAAAATTTAATATGGGACAAAAATATTATATTTGTAAAGGGTATAAATAAAGGCATCATGTGGTTTGTTCCCTTTATAAGTAGGCCTAGGTTGTTTAGCCTAAGTGGACTTCTTAATATTTACCAACAATTCTAGTTATTTTTCTTTTAGTTAGCTGATTGCCATTAAGTAAACTGAGAAAGTTCACCAGGATTTTACAAATAGCATGGAAAGTTTGAAAGAAAATTCAAAGTCACTATAATATGAGCTGTAGGCTACAAGAAATTAGGAATAAACCATCATGTTCAGGAAGGTGAGATATAAAACAGTCAAAACATTAAAGTAAGCTAGAATCCTTTAGACTCACAAGAAATCACCCATTATATGAAAAATTTACATTTCTTGTAAATTTAAAAAGTAAAGTAAAATCAGGTAGGCTTACTAAAAATTCAGCCTCTGAGTGAGCAATTATAATAAGCAGCTGCATCATTCAATCTGGGAAACTTCAATCTATGGAATGGATCATTATATTTTGTAAGAGGTAAGCCTTTTACCTGCCCTTGGGAATTATTAGCTAAAACATTGCATCTCTGTTGTTGAACTTTAAACTGTCAAGTTCTAATTTCTTGTCAGAAATGATGTCTCAAGAACAAAAAATCTCAGGTTTTTTAACCAACTTTTTAGTGAGCTAAGAATTCAGCTGTAAAAAAATACTCAAGTTTAACTTTTAATTACCAAAAATAACAAAATCTACTTATTAGTTAGTAAATATACTTACTAGTAAAGTAAATTGAACAAGGCCTTACATAAGCTGTGTTTTAAAAGCTTATATGGCTAAGTTAAACAAATCTGCAAACTTCATGCTAGGACTAGAGCAAGGTGCAGCTTCTTCTTGAACCAGATTGTGAACCTCAAGGAGAACACTGTTTCTGCTGAATCAACAGATGTATTCAAATGCCATCTGGATGCTGAGTAGAGTGACAAACCATGGGGATTTGACTCAAATGCACCAGAATCTAATCAACCATGTATACAACTGTCATCACAAGGAGTGATTCAACAGGATAAAAAGTCCTTATTTCACTCCAAGCTATGATTTAAGGTAATTAAGGCAAGTTATAACACCTGTATTGTAAAATTTTAGATGATTAGCTTTCTTGATGAAGGTTTAGAATAGTGGCTCTCCAAAAGGAGTTTTGGTAGAAAAAAAGACATTTTTTGATTGCTAATATTAGGCCATGTTCATTTTTATTGCTTTTTTTTTCATTTTTGACAGTTCACCCAACAAAATTAAGATTTAATAATGTCTGTTTTTGTTCTATCATATACATTGTATTCTTCCACAATTCAAGACCTTTACTGCTTTTTCCTATTTTACAAACTTATACATGAATTAATTTATGGCAATTTGTAAACAAGAGGTACACCTCTTGAGACTATCCTTAGCCCCCTCCTATTTACCCTCTATGCTTTTGATTGTCCTCAACGCATTGTTTTGTTTGTTGTTGAACTCATTATTTAGAAATCTGGAAAAGATTATAATGGTTTATTCAATCATGTCTAAAAGGATATTAATCTACTTTTTCTGATTTGTGTTGGAGTCCCTTTGGCAATAACCAAAGCTATCATAATTGTTTTTAGAAGGTAAAACCCTATTCCCTTTCCATCATTTCAGGTAAAGAATGCTTCCATTCCATTTGTGAACTTGGCACAATTTCTTGGACTTAATTTATTCTTAAAATTGAAATGTAATGAAAATATTTCCTACTTAAGAATGAGTACACTTGAGGAAATTAGGGTTCCACTTCAAAAAATTACTTGATTTTTGCAGGTTATCAAAGTGGGTCTTTAACCCTTTCAACACCCTCTCCACCAATTTTGTTGCAGAAAGGTAGGCATGTTGAACCTTGATTAGAGTAAAATTGTGTTTCCCCTTTTGAGTAATTTTAATGGTGTGTAAAGTGAGACCTTGACCTAACCCCCCACCCCCACACACACACACACACTCAGTGTATAATGTAATATTGTTTGGCAGAATTTCAGACCTTATTATCTAATAAGCTTTAATATATGTGATTGGAGGAAAAAAGTAAGCTGTTTCAGCACCCCTCTGTCCCTTCTGCTTATATATAGAGACATAGATACAGATTATATAGATAGAGACAATCACAAGCTCTGTCTCTCTATGGTGACCCAGTGTATTTTATTTGTTATGTATATTATATTAATAAATTGAATTGAAAAAATTACTTTTTAGCAGAGAATTGGGCATGTAGTGCCTTGTTTAAATAGTAAATATGTAGTAGTTTTCAATCTCTATGATTAGAGGCACAGAGTGGGCCTGTGGCCTCTTCAAGATCACATCCCACCACCAGAAACCTTCTGCAGAAAGGTAGAAAGTCCAGGCTTTTTTAATCAATTGACTTGTAAGTTATGTTGTATGTATGTTTGGCCAATGAGATATTTTCAGAACCATACTCCTCTTCCCTGATCTTTGCACTAAAGTGCTCAGACCTCCATGAAATATATTTAAGTTTGGAGCAATGGATTTTTAGAGACATGCATCAAATTGAAGTTGCAACTTCAATTGAAGTTGCAACTGCACTAAAGTATCTGGATTAACTTGCCATTTGGTTTGCAGGTACTTACAATCAAGGAAATTCTAGATCATCAACCTTTACAGGCCAGGCATTAGAGAAATTTATTATCAAGGGGCTTTCCTAGGTCACAGAAAGTGACTTAGTAAGCAAGAATTGCATAGCATGTTTATATTGCAGAGAAAGGTTACATGCTTGAGCTAATTGATTTATTCATTTTTAATATATTCTAAGGTGGGAAAATCTGTTGTCATGCAATTTTTCAGGCAATGCAATTGCATAGTTTTGCAATTACTAGTAAAGTGTTTATGCAACAGTTACATGGCAATTGACATAGAATAAAATTATTAGTACATGGGCATAGCATAGGAATCTATCACTAGCATTTAGGGTATTTTTTAGTAAAGTTATATTCTGTTTGATGGGTTCCACTGTAATTGAGCCTAATATGGTTTAGTCTGGAAACTGTAATACCAAAGATCCAATTCTTCTGTTAAAAACTCAACCCAGTTCTGGAAAACTCTTCTATAAAACTTAACAAAAATATAAATTATTTAGATCTTTTGAAGGATGAGATTTACCAGTAGGCCAAAAGGTGATAGACTGCCAAAGATTGGGCTATATTTTTAGAAATAACAACATATGCTGGGCATAAGTTATATTTTATGACAAAGTTGTCCAGGATTAGCTTGTGTATATAGGGAATATAGAAATGACAATATGGACAATTTAGGGATTTAAACATACCTTTGGGTGGTTTCTAGCACATAGGAAAATTTTCCGCTACCCTCCTTCCCCTAAAATTTATGCTACTTACACCTATGACTGATTCAATTATTCTTTGTGGCTAATTTAAATTTTTGTAATTTCAGGTATCTAGTTGATAAAAAGTTGGATAATATTGAATTCTTCTGTTAAAAACTCATCCCAGTTCTGGAAAACTCTTCCATAAAACTTACCAAAAATTTTAAATTATTTAGATCTTTGAAGGAAGAGATTTACCAGCCGACCAAAGGGTTATAGACTGCCAAAGACTGGGCTATATTTTTAGAAATAATGACATATGTTGGGCATAAGCTATATTTGTGGTCAAAGTTGTCCAGGATTAGCTTGGGTGTATATGGAATATAGAAATGACAATATGGACAATTTAAGGCTTTAAATATACATTTGGGTGGTCTCTAGCATATAGGAAAATCTTCTGCTACACTCTTCCCCTAAAATTTGTGATACTTGCACCTATAACTGATTATTATCAATTATTCTTTATGGCTAATTAAATTTTTTGTAATTTCAGGTATCTAGTTGATAAAAAGTTGGATAATATCCAATTCTTCTGTTAAAAACTCAACCCAGTTCAGGAAAACTCTTCCATAAAACTTAGCAAAAATTTTAAATTATTTAGATCTTTGAAGGAAGAGATTTACCAGCCGGCCAAAGGGTTATAGACTGCCAAAGACTGGGCTATATTTTTAGAAATAACAACATATGTTGGGCATAAGTTATATTTGTGGTCAAAGTTGTCCAGGATTAGCTTGGGTATATATGGAATATAGAAATGACAATATGGACAATTTAGGGCTTTGAATATACATTTGGGTTGTCTCTAGCATATAGGAAAATCTTCTGCTACACTCTTCACCCTAAAATTTGGGATACTTGGACCTATAACTGATTACTATCAATTGTTCTTTATGGCTAATCAAATTTTTTGTAATTTCAGGTATCTAGTTGATAAAAAGTTGGATAATATCCAATTCTTCTGTTAAAAACTCAACCCAGTTTCTGGAAAACTCTTCCATAAAACTTAACAGAAATTTTATATTATTTAGGTATTTGAAGGAAGAGATTTACCTGTTGGCCAAAGGGTGATAGACTCTTCCATAAAACTTAACAGAAATTTTATATTATTTAGATATTTGAAGGAAGAGATTTACCTGTTGGCCAAAGGGTGATAGACTGCTAAAGATTGGGCTATATTTTTTAGAAATAACAGCATATGTTGGGCATAAGTTATATTTTTGGGCAAAGTGGTCCAGGATTAGCTTGGGTATATAGAGAATTTAGAAATGACAATATAGACAATTTAGGGCTTTAAATATACATTTGGGTGGTCTCTAGCATATAGGAAAATCTTCTGCTACACTCTTCCCCATAAAATTTGGGATACTTGCGCCTATAACTGATTACTATCAATTATTCTTTATGGCTAATTAAATTTTTTGTAATTTCAGGTATCTAGTTGATAAAAAGTTGGATGGATAATATCCAATTCTTCTGTTAAAAACTCAACCCAGTTCTGGAAAACTCTTCCATAAAACTTAACAAAAATGTTAAATTATTTAGATCTTTTAAAGGAAGAGATTTACCAGTAGGCCAAAGGGTGATAGACTGCTAAAGATTGGGCTATATTTTTAGAAATAACAGCATATGTTGGGCATAAGTTATATTTTTGGGCAAAGTGGTCCAGGATTAGCTTGGGTATATAGAGAATTTAGAAATGACAACATGGACAATTTAGGGCTTTAAACATAAATTTGGGTGGTTTTTAGCACATGAGAAAATCTTCTGCTACCCTCCTTCTCCTAAAACTTGGGCTACTTGCACCTATAACTGATTAATATCAATTATTCTTTATGGCTAATTTAAATTTTGTAATTTCAGGTATCTTGTTGATAGGAAGTGGTTTGATCAATGGAAAAAATATGTTAACCTTGATGGGCAAGATGAGTCTGACACCCAGGAGATATATAACCCAGGACCTTTTGATAACAGCAGTATTCTTGGAAAATGTATTATATTTTTATTTGTTATCTTTTATATATTTACTACTGATCAACAAGAACTAATAAAAATTTGATAGAAAAATATCACATCAGTGGGACTTGAATCAACCACCTATTGTATACTAGGATGACAGTAAACCCCAAAATTGGAGCTAATGCCCCACCAGTAGAGACTTTATTTGACCAAATCAGGCAATCCAATTGGACTGCCAAGACCAAATATGTCTGCCTTTTTTTGGGATAAAAATTATCCATTCACCATGGGCAATTTGCCTAATTTAGGCCCACATGGCTGTGGGTTATGTCATCCCCAAAAGCACAACTATTGGACCTTTTGACTGATTTGAGAAAAATAGCTATCTTAAAATTTTGATCAAATGCCCTGGGACTACTGGAGTGCTAAGAAAGAAAATGGACAGCAGAGGGCCCTAGTTGCTCTCCAATGACTTTTAGTCCATTAGGGTACTGGAACCACCCCTCCCACAAGTTTAAAATGACCCCTCAATATAAAGTGACAGAAAAAATGATGCATGGAAAACCCATTGCTCTTTACTAAGTCAGTGCAACTGTGTTGTCCATGACAACAGTTATAACCGAAAGATTAATGGTAGTATTTGAGTGGGGTATTAGAAGAGGGAGGGGAGAGGAGATCTGGAACCTATAAAGTACATTTAAAGCTCTTATTTTCCTGAGTCATTTGAGTTCATAAGCACCTCGTTTTCTTGCTGTTCAATTATAGCCCACCGTTGATGTGAAGTTTTCTTTCAATTTCAATGTAAATTTCAAGTTACCCCTAAATATTTTAGTTTAAGTCAAATTTTTATCAAATTGATTATTTATTGAACATAAATTCAAATTTGATTAAGTTGAATATTAATAGCAGCAGTTGAGTGGTGTTAGATACCTCTAGTGCACAAAGTCATTTTCCTGTTGTAAATCTTAATCCTACTTTTAATTATGGCTATCTCTAAGGGCTAGTACACACAACATTTAAAAGGACAGCCTTATTGAGTGTGCCAGGAAGTTGAAAATTGTTAAAATTTTCATGTTAGTTTTTTGCAAATTGGCTGACTTTTCATTGTAAAGAAAATTATTTTTCAAAACATAGAACTCTTAAAGAGACACAGTTAATCAGCTATTAATTTCCATTGCGAGGTATTTTAAGTTCTTTATGCAATGTTTTATTCATTGTAATGACCATTGTGGTAATTATAATTGGTTTTATTAATCACTGTAATAAAACACTCAATTTATTAACTCAATTTAATAAACCTTGGATTTTATTGCTTGAAGTTTTCGTTATGCATTATTGTGCTGCTTTAAAATGGTACTTGGTACTTAATTTTTTTTTTTGTCCTTTTAATCTTTAAGAAATAAACGTCTTAGGAAAGTATTTGTTACTAATTATTTTGTCATGCTACCCTAAGGTTTGAATCTTCCAAGTGCTGATGCATTTTTAGCATTCATCAATAATTTCATTTTTCTATCAATTAAAATTATGCATTAATCAAGTCCTGTAAAAATATTTCAGATTCTCAATCCCTTTCTCAATCATACAAGCTTGTAAGTTTTCTAAATTTCTGTAGTCAGGATTCTCTGTGTTTTAAGATGTTTCCTCTTTTTAGCAGTCAGACTAATCAAGTACAATCATGTAAAATCATAAGTGCTAGTAGTCCTCCCTGAAATTCTGATGTTTTTACAATTTCCTCTGTGTTGTTTCATTATAGTGTGTTTTTGAATTTTCTCAAGGTTTTGATAGCCACATTTTTTTGTGTTTTAAGATGTTTCCTTTTTTTAGCCATCAGACTGATAAAGCAGATTCCTAAGTGATAGTAGTCCCTATAAACTTTGATGTTTTTACTATTTCCTCTGTGTTGTTTCATTAAAATGTGTTTTTAAATTAAAGTTTTGATACCCACATTTTTTTTTTTTTTTAAGATGTTTTCTCTTTTTAGCTGGCAATCTGAAGCCAAAACTATCTGAGAAGGAAGACTATGAAGTAGTCCCTGAATCTGTGTGGAATTATTTCAATCAAACATTTGGACGAATGCCAAAGCAAGAGCCCATTTCTAGACAGGTTAGTGAAAAAGATCTCAATATCTTATCAAATTCTCTTTTTAATGATTTCTATATTGGACACAAGGGAGTTTATAGGATTTTGTTGGCAGGGGGGGGGTATTTCGTTTAGTGGGGTACATAAAAAAAATTACAAAACACAGCAAAAATTTGTTTATATGTATTTTGCCACCTTTTCTTACAAATGATAAAAATTTTTTAGGGGGAGGTTGGTTCAAACTTAGTGACCTCTTCCCCTGGATATGCCTCGATTGGAAACTTTGAAGTAATTTTGAGTATCAGAGTTCTGTTTCTAATTTAGAGCCAATCATGTAGAAATTTGGTTCATGGTATGGGCGGAGGCATCTAAACTTTGAGAAAATGGGGGAAAAGCCTACATGAGAAACTGTTTTAAGAATCTTGAGATTTCATAAAGGATGGGGGGTATGTCCCCTTGAACTCTTTCCTGTGTACACACATGCAGCTGTAGGCATATAGCTGTTTTGTCACGGGCTCTTTCCAGCTGAAGTAACTTCTGATATGTCATTATGACATTTTAACTATTTGCAATTTAAAATTTTATGAAGTGAAACTTTTCTAGGGGTCATTACTAAAAAAAAAAGAAAATCTTAAGCACACGTGTCTTAATCTTGCATAATTCAAGCAGTTTCTATTTAAAGAATGAATTAATACTTTGATAAAATGAGATGAATAATTGGATATTTGATGTAAATAAGACTGGATTTAATCATTCAGAATTTCACAGAGGTTACATGGACATGAAAAAATGTCAGCTTTCTTGGAAAAGACAAAAATAACTAATTGTTACTCTGACTCACAGTGATGACGATTGCTACGTATGTCATTAAAATATCCAGCGATTTTATAACTGTTTTGACTGTCTAATAAAAGGATTTATCCCTATTTAATTTTTATTTGTACGTCATAGAAACGCAATGGGATATTCGAAAATACCTAACTAGTTCATTGTTTTTTTTTCTTGGTTAGGAATGTAAAGTATACTGACCGATTCAAAAAATCTTTATTGTTATTATACAGTTTACACCCTTTTTTTGCGTATACCATTGACACCATTTTATACCGTTATTTCACCGATATAATACCATTATTATAAGCTTTAAAGTACCAAGAACATCAGAATAAAAAATATCTTATGTCCCTGGATCCATTTTAGGTCTATTCATGTCCGAAAACAGGAATTTTCTAAGATGTTTCTTTTGGTTGTTAAGAATTTACGAAGCTTTAGGACACTACCACATTTTTTGTAAGTTTTTTCATGTTAAACCATGAAAATAAATAAGGAAAACTAATGGATTGGATTCGATAACACTTTTCATTTTTCAAATTTAAAACATTTTTAATACACTTAAACATTTACTTATACTCATTTACTTATGCAGATATTATACACATTTTCATTTGTACATTTACTTATACACATTTACTTAAACACTTACTTATGTATTATACACTTATAATACACTAAAACATTTACTTATACACATATTATACACATCTACAGTTACACATTTACTTATGCACAATTACACATTTACTTAAACATTTACTTATGTATTATACACTTATAATACACTAAAACATTTACTTATACACATATTATACACATCTACAGTTACACATTTACTTATGCACAATTACACATTTACTTAAACATTTACTTATGTATTATACACTTATAATACACTGAAACATTTACTTATACACATATTATACACATTTACATTTACTTAAACATTTACTTATACTCATTTACTTGTGCACATATTATACACATTTACTTATACACATTTACACATTTACTTAAACAATTACTTATGTATTATACACTTATAATACACTGAAACATTTACTTATACACATATTATACACATTTACATTTACTTAAACATTTACTTATACTCATTTACTTGTGCACATATTATACACATTTACTTATACACATTTACACATTTACTTAAACAATTACTTATGTATTATACACTTATAATACACTGAAACATTTACTTATACACATATTATACACATTTACATTTACTTAAACATTTACTTATACTCATTTACTTGTGCACATATTATACACATTTACTTATACACATTTACACATTTACTTAAACAATTACTTATGTATTATACACTTATAATACACTGAAACATTTACTTATACACATATTATACACATTTACATTTACTTAAACATTTACTTATACTCATTTACTTGTGCACATATTATACACATTTACTTATACACATTTACACATTTACTTAAACAATTACTTATGTATTATACACTTATAATACACTGAAACATTTACTTATACACATATTATACACATTTACATTTACTTAAACATTTACTTATACTCATTTACTTGTGCACATATTATACACATTTACTTATACACATTTACACATTTACTTAAACAATTACTTATGTATTATACACTTATAATACACTGAAACATTTACTTATACACATATTATACACATCTACAGTTACACATTTACTTATGCACAATTACACATTTACTTAAACATTTACTTATGTATTATACACTTATAATACACTGAAACATTTACTTATACACATATTATACACATCTACAGTTACACATTTACTTATGCACAATTACACATTTACTTAAACATTTATTTATGTATTATACACTTATAATACACTGAAACATTTACTTATACACATATTATACACATTTACATTTACTTAAACATTTACTTATACTCATTTACTTGTGCACATATTATACACATTTACTTATACACATTTACACATTTACTTAAACAATTACTTATGTATTATACACTTATAATACACTGAAACATTTACTTATACACATATTATACACATTTACATTTACTTATACACATTTACACATTTACTTAAACAATTACTTATGTATTATACACTTATAATACACTGAAACATTTACTTATACACATATTATACACATTTACATTTACTTAAACATTTACTTATACTCATTTACTTGTGCACATATTATACACATTTACTTATACACATTTACACATTTACTTAAACAATTACTTATGTATTATACACTTATAATACACTGAAACATTTACTTATACACATATTATACACATTTACATTTACTTAAACATTTACTTATACTCATTTACTTGTGCACATATTATACACATTTACTTATACACATTTACACATTTACTTAAACAATTACTTATGTATTATACACTTATAATACACTGAAACATTTACTTATACACATATTATACACATTTACATTTACTTAAACATTTACTTATACTCATTTACTTGTGCACATATTATACACATTTACTTATACACATTTACACATTTACTTAAACAATTACTTATGTATTATACACTTATAATACACTGAAACATTTACTTATACACATATTATACACATTTACATTTACTTAAACATTTACTTATACTCATTTACTTGTGCACATATTATACACATTTACTTATACACATTTACACATTTACTTAAACAATTACTTATGTATTATACACTTATAATACACTGAAACAATTACTTATACACATATTATACACATTTACATTTACTTAAACATTTACTTATACTCATTTACTTGTGCACATATTATACACATTTACTTATACACATTTACACATTTACTTAAACAATTACTTATGTATTATACACTTATAATACACTGAAACATTTACTTATACACATATTATACACATTTACATTTACTTAAACATTTACTTATACTCATTTACACATTTACTTAAACAATTACTTATGTATTATACACTTATAATACACTGAAACATTTACTTATACACATATTATACACATTTACATTTACTTAAACATTTACTTATACTCATTTACTTGTGCACATATTATACACATTTACTTATACACATTTACACATTTACTTAAACAATTACTTATGTATTATACACTTATAATACACTGAAACATTTACTTATACACATATTATACACATTTACATTTACTTAAACATTTACTTATACTCATTTACTTGTGCACATATTATACACATTTACTTATACACATTTACTTAAACATTTACTTATGTATTATACACTTATAATACACTGAAACATTACTTATACACATATTATACACATTTACATTTACTTAAACATTTACTTATACTCATTTACTTGTGCACATATTATACACATTTACTTATACACATTTACACATTTACTTAAACAATTACTTATGTATTATACACTTATAATACACTGAAACATTTACTTATACACATATTATACACATTTACATTTACTTAAACATTTACTTATACTCATTTACTTGTGCACATATTATACACATTTACTTATACACATTTACACATTTACTTAAACAATTACTTATGTATTATACACTTATAATACACTGAAACATTTACTTATACACATATTATACACATTTACATTTACTTAAACATTTACTTATACTCATTTACACATTTACTTAAACAATTCTTATGTATTATACACTTATAATACACTGAAACATTTACTTATACACATATTATACACATTTACATTTACTTAAACATTTACTTATACTCATTTACTTGTGCACATATTATACACATTTACTTATACACATTTACACATTTACTTAAACAATTACTTATGTATTATACACTTATAATACACTGAAACATTTACTTATACACATATATACACATTTACATTTACTTAAAACATTTACTTATACACATTTACACATTTACTTAAACAATTACTTATGTATTATACACTTATAATACACTGAAACATTTACTTATACACATATTATACACATTTACATTTACTTAAACATTTACTTATACTCATTTACTTGTGCACATATTATACACATTTACTTATACACATTTACACATTTACTTAAACAATTACTTATGTATTATACACTTATAATACACTGAAACATTTACTTATACACATATTATACACATTTACATTTACTTAAACATTTACTTATACTCATTTACTTGTGCACATATTATACACATTTACTTATACACATTTACACATTTACTTAAACATTTACTTATGTATTATACACTTATAATACACTGAAACATTTACTTATACACATATTATACACATTTACATTTACTTAAACATTTACTTATACTCATTTACTTGTGCACATATTATACACATTTACTTAAACAATTACTTATGTATTATACACTTATAATACACTAAAATATTCACTTATATACATTTACTTAAATATTTACTTATGTATTATACACTTATAATGCGCTAAAACATTTATCTTCCCAAAGACAAACCATTCCTTCAATGCAAAGTTACACCATATTTGTTACAATGTTACAATGTTACAATAAACAAAGGTTACACAAAGTTGGACCATATGATTTTAGCTGATTTTCCGCTGATTATTCAACCACGCTTCATTTTTGTGAATTTGGTTCTCCCTACTACTAAATACTGCATAACTGCACACGGTGTTCTTCTGTATTAAAAGTTGAAATCCTCATTTTTAAAGATATGTATCGCTTAGTAAACTTCCACATAAACAATTCAACCCGATTTCCATGAAAATAACTTAAGTTCAGCTCAAGGCCGTATCCAGGGGGGGGGGGCTAGGAGGTTTGAACCCCCCCTAAATAATTGTGTGACGCATAAAAAAAACTAGCAAAAATGAATATAAACACATTTTGGAGTGCTTTTTTTTATTTTGTTGTCCCCCTCATTCTGAAAAAGAAATTCTTTTGTTAACTCCCCCCCACCCTAAAAAAATCCTAAAAAATTTTTGCCTCTCAGATTTAAAAAAAAGTCTGAGTAATAAAGAGAAATAGTTAGTATGAAATATTTTCCTAACACATGGTTTGTATTATACATATTACAGATATTCTTCACGCTTAATACTTTAGTATATTATAGATATTGATCATGCTCTCAATAAAGCATATGTCATACCTTAGCAGAAATGGCAGTTCCCCCCCCCTTTGAAATAGTTATTAATTTTAAATGTATGAAAAAAGAAAAGGGGAAATGCTCCTATTTAAATCCTGGTTAAAAACAAATTCCTGAGGTAGCACTTGACCTCGTGCGAAAATTTCTTACTGGTGCCTTTCATAGATGGGATCATTTTATTTTATAGTTTTCAAGGTCACTCGTGGGTTTAATTTTTTTTTCCATGTGATGATATTGAACATCAGTAAATATATATTTTTTATTGGGCAAATGGGTGCTTCATTCATTTTTTATAAGATAAGATGACATTTAACCTACTCAAACCATGTCCTGGTTGAACTTCGTTGATGTAAGGATGCTGGGACTTAAAAAAAAAATTATTTTAGTTCTATTGGGTCGTATGTTATTGTAAGTTTTTCTCTATATATTTATGTTTTGCCGAGGATGACCCTTGGAAATAGGGCCGAAATATTCATTCAAATTAGATTCCCATTGTCTTGCAAAAGAATCCCCTATTGTTCTTCTTGTTTTTAATGTTTGTGAAAAGATGACGTTTGTTTTGTGAAAACAACCGATGTTACTTGAACCCAGAATAAAACTGCAGCGTTGAAGAGATTTAAAAAGAATAAAATTTAAAGAATAGAGATATAAAAGTATGAAGGCAAAAAGAAGAATGAAAATATAACATACAGAAATTGGAGAAACAGAAATTTAATGCAAGTTGTAGACAGTAGAATGAAATCAAATAGCATGTCAAAACTGGCAAAGTATAAAAGGAACGTTAGTATTATCGTTCCCAACGTTTCCAATGTACATGTCATATCAAATTCGACGACTATTCAATTTAAAAATATAGTTAACAGTTCAGTTTATTTTGAATTTTTATAATGATGTTCAGCTTTAGAGCTGAAGTCTTGTAACATTTGCGTTACATACAAATATTCTAGAAAAGTTTTCAGATTTCTTAAAGGGATAGAGGAAGAAATGATGGCAAAAAAGGCTTAGTCTACCACCTATCTGTCATCACTGCAGTGGCATCAATTCATGGTAATGTAAGGGGTTGGGGGGGGGGGGGGGAAGGAAGGTTCCACGAACACCAAAAACAAGAAGAACAATAGGGAATTTCTAAAGAAAGCGGCCAAGAAATTAGAATGAATATTTCGGCCCTATGTCCAAGGGCCGTCCTCAGCAATACAAAGATATATAAGAAGAAAAAACTTACACCAGGATAAAATCAATAAAACTAAATGAAAAATTTTCAAGTCCTTACCTCCTTACATCCTTACCTCATTGAAGCTCAACCAGGACTGAAAAATAAATAGTGATGAAACGAGGCAATTCGTTGAAATGAAAGAGAATGATTTAAAAGGACGTTTTTAATGGCAATCTTGCTTTTTTGGCTGCTGTTCTCATAGGTCTATTTGTGACAGAATCTGTGTTAATATATCTATTGTTTTTCGTTGTATTTCGTAAGATCATTTTTAAATAAATTTGTGCATAGAGCGTTTAGTGAATATTCTCCTAAGTCCCTATTGAAGGAAATATTACTGTTAATTTTAAGTCTGATTTCAATTGCTTCTCGAACTACTTGATTTATGCCCTAGGTCATTGGTAATAAGGGTGGATTTTTCAAAACGTATTTTGTGGCTAGGATTTTCAAAAACATGGCTGCTTAAAGCAGAATCAAAAGAAACAGATGCAATATTAGAATTTAGAGCTATATTTTTTTATATTTTTGATTTGCTGAGACGACCCTTGGACATAGGGCCGAAATATTGATTCTAATTTCTTTCCTCTGTCTTGAGAAATTTCCAATTGATCTTCTTGTTTTTGGTGTTTGGGATGGAAAGGCAGTGTGGTCTTCGTCGCAATTTACGGCAAAGATATATTCTTCATAATCTAGGGGAAAGGGGCAATTTTGTTATTTTTCAATTTTTCATTCTAACTACCCAAAAAGGCCATCAAGGTTGCAGCAGTAGTTACATTCTAGTAAGAAACGTGGGATTGCATCCAAGTAACAATGTAGATTGGCAAACATTGTTTCCTCTGTTTTTGTTTTATATATATGTGTTTTATTGTCTCTTGTAGATTGCTACTGTGCCACCAGGAATACGTGTATGTGGGGGAAGGGGTATAGTTTTATCATCCCTTTGATTGTCCGTACGATCTGGAAATTCTTTGTTAAGAACAGTTTCTTTGTAGGACTTCTGAATATTGGATCCAAAGACCCCTTTTCATATGCTTTGTGTCCATTCATAAAGGCAGTGTTTCCCTAAGTTTTGACATATGTGCCCCTGGGTTGTATCCAAGTTTTTTTTTCGAGGGGTGTTTTACAGAAGTTTTTTTCTGGGAGTGGCGGGGTTTCACAAAAAAACTGTAAAAACGCATCATAATTTATTTATGTTCATTTTTGTTACGTTTTTACGAATCGGACAAACATTTCGGGGAGGAGGGGTTCACCCCCCCCCCTAGATAAGGCCTTGTCTGCCCTTTTCTGTAATTTTCTTAAAGCTGAGCACCTCTCCAGAAAAAAATGGATGGATCATGATAGCATTAGAGAAAAAACAAGTTTTTTCAGCTGAAAGTAAGGAGCGATATTAAAACTTAAAGCGAACACAAATTATGGCATATGTGAAGGGGATTACCTTTACGCTAAAGCTTCAATTTTGTCCCAATTCTTTGAGAACGACTCTTGAAACACAAGGAAGTTCAACTAAAACAATAAGAAGCTCTTAAAAGTACTAAATAAACTTAGCATCGAGAGTGAGGTGTTGACGAGGGACGAACCCCCTCATATGCATAATAATCTCTGTTTGTTTTAAGTTTTAATGTTGCTTCTTACTTTCAGTTGAAAAAAACTTGTTTTTTTATTTAATATCTGTTTTTTTTTAAATAATGCTTAGAAATCTTCATAGAATATGTCCCTTCACCCATGAAAACGTTCTCCATTGAAAAATCCTCACACCTAACCCCCTTCCGTGAACCCCCTCCACCAGAAAAAATCCCCTGAAAACGTCTGTGTACTTCCCAATAACCAATACTATATGTAAACAATGTGCAAATTTCATAACTTGCAGCCCTTCCCCTGGGGACTGTGGGGTGGGTGGGTAAATCATCTTTAAAGACATAGTTATTAGATTTTTCGACTAGGCTGGACAAAATGACTATTTAAAAATTTTGATCGGGTGACTTTTGGAAAAAAATGAGCGTAAAAAGGGACCTACTTGCCCTCAAATGTTTTGGTCACTTAAAAAGTGCATTAGAACTTTGGATCTCCTTTCGAATGAACCCTCTCGCGATATTCTAGACATATTGGGTTGATACGATCACCCTTGGAGAAAAACAAAACAAAACAAATAAACACGAATCCGTGATCTTTCTTCTGGAAAAAAAAAATACAAAATTCCACAGTTTTGCAGATAGGAGATGAAACCTCTACAGTAGAGCTCTCCGATACCCTGAATCTGATGGTGGGATTTTCATTAAGATTCTATGACTTTTACGGGGTGTTTCTGTTTTTTTTTAAATTAGGCAATTTTTTCAAACTCGTAGCTTTTGATGGATGTGACTAAACTTAATGAAGCCTGTATCTTTGAAATCATCGAAAAAATCCAATTCATTTGATATATCTATTGGTATCAAATTCCCGATTTTTAGAGTTTTGGTTACTATTGAGTCGGGTCGCTCCTTGCTTAAGGTGAATGTCCGAAATTGGTGAATGTCGACATTTATCGGTGAATGTCCGAAGTACTTTTTTATTCTCATTGGATTTAGTTAGCGTTGTCATTCAACTTTTCAGTTTTATTCAAGGTTTGATGGTGACAGGTTAGGTTAAAGATTAGACTGGGTTAGGTTTTTAACCCATTCTTGAGATTTATACCCTAGTTTAACCCAATCTAACTTTTACCATTAAAGCTTGCATAAGACTGAACAAGCTGATTCGCAAAGCTAATTGAATTCAAGCAGAGAAAAAGGAATTTCGGAAATTTACCAGTGAATGTCGACATTAACCAGATTTGGGACATTCACAGTAACATGTTCACGAAATAGTAATAGACGATGAATACACAGTTCCATGGTTCTCAGATTATTAATTGCAATCAGTTCATTATAACTTAATCTTAAAAGATTCAATTAATGTTTTCCCCCATTCTAATTTAAGACAACCATTCCACATACCTAATGAAAATCGAGGCAGCAGGCAGGCAAAATCTATTGCTAAGCAAAGAATGTTTGTCCAATCCAATTTGTGAATGTCTCATTTATTATGGCTGGTTTTTTCGATTGGTGTCTTTTCTCTTCTTGTAGAGTTCACTTCAAAAGGTTAGATTTTGTTTTTTTTCTGAGCACTGAGGACGACTTGGTGGAGATCCTTGTCGAAATATTTGATTGTTTTCGTTTTCATAGTTTGCTACTGGTTGACAAAATTCTCGTTTTTTTCTCAATTCTCACCTGTTTGATTGATTTTTCATTTAATAATATCCTTTCTTGTTTTTGTTTCATACGTAATTGCAATCAGAGATGTGATTTAACTTCCAGTAACATGTTCCTTGCTGAGCGCATGTGAATATCTTGACAAAACTCCGATAAAACTCGTATCCCCGCTTGAAATCCCTTGGGGATATGAGCGCTGCACTAAAGCTCGCCTTGCGATTGCCCCTAAATATTTGGACCCAATCAAGTATGCTTTTGGTAATTAGCAGTCCAAATACTTTACTGAGAGTAGCCCTCGCCCACCTTTCCCCAAAGAAATGCAATAGGTTTGGCAAAGTTAAAATTCTGTGGTGATGTAAGTTTTCTACCAAACATGCTAATTATTTTGTTCTAGGTAATCGATGTTGGAAAAGATAAGGAGTGGCTTCAGTTAGAGATCTATCCCATTGAGGTTGAGTTAGAACACATCAATAATAAGAATAAGCAATTACCTGTTACTCGGGAATTCAGTAGAATTCCACTTAAGGTAAGTTTTTGTTATTAATAAATTATGACTAAATGATATACACACACACACACACATATATATATATAATATATATATATATATATATATATATATATATATATATATATATATATATATATATATATATATATATATATATATATTATATATATATATATATATTATAGTATATATATATATATATATCATGAAAACAGAAAATTACCAATGCAACAGCACAAACACATAAAAAAAAAACACACATGAAAGAGACAGAAGAGAAAAGGAAAACTGTTTTCCTAAATTAGTGACTAATATAGACCAGCACTTGAATGAGGCCTTAACCCTAATCATCCATACAATCACATAGTCAAAACAGCAATAGCCATACACAATCAACCATAAAGAATAATCCATGGACAGGCAGTCATGTCCGTCAATAAGTATAAGTCGTCATTTACCAAACAATAGAAACAATAAAGACAAAATAATTCAGAGGCAATAACCCAACACAAGGGCTCATCAGGAGAATACACTTGCCTATAGGGTTTCGCCACTTTAAATTCTCTACCCAGCAAAGTGTTGTGGCTACCACAGAATATCCATGGCACCCCCGTGTCAGGTTATCACCCCCAAAAGTACATTGCCTATGAAAAAAAAAATGCAAATGTAAATCACCAAGTAACACCAAAAACAAGCTTATCCTGTTAATATATCCCTCTTTTTAGCAACAATAGGTAAACTAAATATGATAAATTTTACCAAATCACAAATATTAAAACAATGCAAAAAAAAATTGAATGAACTAAACAATTATAGAATTCATCGTTAATTGTTTTCATCGTTCTCTCATACTAGTAGGGGAAAGATACGGAAAAAAATGGTCGAACCAGGAAAAAATTGGTACAGAAATTATTTTTGCACCATTGTGTCATAAAGAGAGCTCTACAACATATCAAAAATCTAAATCTCCATCCCGTTGCGAAATTCCCTTTTTTTTCACGTTTTTTTGCGCCTATTTTTTAGATATTTCCAGATCCGAGGATGAGGAACCGTGAAAAGAAAGTAGTTTATTGATGGTTTCCCTCTTAAGAAACGATTGTTTTTGTGCTCTTTTATTAGACAGAAACATCACGTTTAATCATTTAATTCTTTTTATGTTTTTTTTTGTATGAAGTAAAAAAATCAAATAAAAAAAAAAATCAAGCGACACACGATCACGGGGTATTTTTCGAAGAGGAGCACGAATTTTTCGGTTCAGAATGAGGGTTTTCGTTGTAACATTCAACCGACAGCTCACTTATTCCCAGTTCTCTTTTTTAGATGGCTGAGACCGCAGTTTTATGTCCCCTTTGTGAACGTTCAATAGACACCTCAGAATCGTCCGGTACTGGCAGAAATAGGAGCTACGGCGATCAATGAAGCTAGCAAAAACGAGAGGTACCAGCATCTCTGTCGAGGCAGGGAACCAAGTCCATGTTGCTTGCAGAAAGACTTTCACAAACAAAATATACCTGTCGAAAATTGAGAATGAGAGACGACGAACCTTGCAAGAAAAGACGGAAGCAGAAAAAGTGGTACTCTGATCACGGACTCCAAGTTTCAACTTCCAAGAGTGTTGCTTTTTCTGCACTACAAGGATAAATCTCCACACTACCCACAGAAAAGACATGAGTGGTACAAGGTTTGGACTAAAGACTTTGAAGAGAGTACAAAGGCAGTGTGCAAAAGCCGTGATGATGATTGGTCAAATAACGTTTTCCGCCGAATATGTGCAGTGTCAAACCTGCACGCAGTTGACGCCATTTATCACGCAGCCTGTTCTTCTATGTTTCGATTAAATAAGAGCCTTCCAGCCAGATTTGCGACGCAAGAACTTTTTGGAATACTCGAAGATACTGAGCCAGATTAAAAAACGTCCAAAAAGGGGAGGCCAGGTCACAATGAAAGATATCAGGCGTTTTTGAAGCTGGCTACTTTTTTCGAAGGAAATGACGAAGAACAGTATACAGTCAGTGAACTTGTTGTTAAAATGGAGAGCTTTTGAATGGAACAGACCTTGAACCGTACTGTAACAAGTACTTGAAGTGCAAGCTTCTGGAATATTTCAGTGACCAGCTAGTATTTGCAACTATTGACGGTAAGGCTGACGTGGTGACATTCAAAGAAAAAGCATCAGCGATACTCCAGAATTTTTTTTACTTGGACAAAACCGATAACGAAGAGAGTGAGAAATCAAGCTTATTAGAGCAGCAGCAAAGATTATCAAAGTGATATCAAAGGACTGCCAGCACAGAAGGAATCATATATGACTGCAAAGCAGATTTCTTCTGGAGAACAGCTGGAAGGCTCTCTACCTGATAGCCTAATGGTGTTCTTAGATGAAATATTCGTTGGAACCGATATTTCCTTCAAAGTGCTTGCCATTGGCAATTCCATCGTTCAAGCAGCTCGCCCGCGTGCCCTCATTTGTCCACTGCAACTAGGCTTAGCAGTGCCAACTGGATCACCATTTCAAGTCCAGATTTCTTATTGACACTTTACACAGCCATGGATTCTGCTCCACCTATGCTGAAGTCCAGAAATTTAAACGCTGTGCATCAGTCCATGATGAATCTAGCCTTGCAGGAGTTACCTCCGCACATGCTGTGCAGCATGTAGCTGATAATGCAGATCACGATGTTTGCACGATGGACGGAACAAACACTTTCCATGGGATGGCTCTGCTAGCAACAGTCACGCCTCCTCTCATTAACAGCCGATCGCCCATTCCGAGAGTTTAAGTTCATTAGATGAAGTAGCCCAAAAAGGAAAAATTCCCATCTACCCTTACCGTTAAGTGAGACAGTGCTTTCAAAGGGTGCAATATGAGAAGATCCCTGGCAAAAATGTCAACGACCCGTATGCCTCACTCGATCAGCTTTGGTTAGCTACGGGTTCCTGAATGTCCCAAGGCCGAGCTGGAATGGATTCATGCAGTCAGTTTT
>NW_027065015.1:0-23511 GCF_032884065.1 Artemia franciscana
TTAGGGATACAGAACAGACTATCTTGGGAAGAAACAATATAGAGCTAGATGGCCTCTAAAGGCGTAGTAATGTGTTTTCTAGATGACACTTCATTCTTGTAGGCTAAGTGATGCCCAAGTTATTAATGTTGAAGCTTAGACTATTGAATTGAAAGTTTTTTGGGTGTAAAAGTACTTTTAAGAGTATTGCTGAATGAGAATAAAAGAATTAGTGACCTATAATATTTCGCACATTTCTTGCTGCGAGTCTCAGCAACTGTGAGTACCTCAAAACACTTATGCTTTACTACTTGTTTGTCATGTCTTTTTACCAGCTACAGCCGTGGATTTCGATAGTGAGTTGAAAATAGAGTGGTCAACCCCCCCCCCCCCTCCTCGTGAAGAAGCTAAAATGGGCCAGCAGTCTGTAATTTAGAAACGTCAGGTCGAATTGTTACTTATATTTAACCAAACACATTATAGGCTTGTAAGAATTTTTTTAAAGATTTATTACGAGAATGGTGCTGTAATGCATGGAAACATAAATGCTAATTTTCACAATCATGTTAATAAATGACTATTGATCATTATATCGATCTTTATGAAGGGCCAAACATCATTGTTGAGAGGTACTGCCTTTACCTTTAAACTATCTGATCTGGGAAGATCTGAATCGTAGTCCGTAGCTTTAATTTAGTTCTAAGATCTTTCGCCACAAAACATACTTTGGGATACTGTTCGGTACCTTTTTTTAATCGCTTAATATTTTTTAGGTCCGCAATATGCTTGGAATGCGACAGCGATAAAGGATACAGTTCTTTTTTGTTCTAATTGTATACATTGAATAAAAGAGATGTTATGATTTTCATATTGTTTCTAGTTTTTGATTGGTTGATGCAGCCTTTCTGTTTATTTTTAAGAATAGACATATAACTATAACATAAAGTTTACTTTACAACAGCCGGAGTCGACCAATCGCCTGATGACTATGCTGAAGCTACTTTTCCTTGACGTATTAGATGACCAAAGACTCTAAAAGAAAAGTTTATCTCCTTAGCGTTTATGGTAATAGATGGTAACTGCAGAGCAGTCGGGGCTCAAATATGCCAAAAATGTATCTAAGCTAAGGCCGTATCCAGGATTTTTTTTGCGGGGGGGAGGAGGGGTCTCAAAATGATGTTTTTTCGCGGGTGTCTCAAAATTCGTTTATATTCATTTTTTTGCGTTTTTACGGGCTGGACAACCATTTTTTGGGGGGGGGGGCTTGATCTAAGCATAAATACAAAGTGCTAAAACGAATTGTAATTATCTATCAGTAGTAACTATTCCAGATAAACTGTAGTTAAGTATGTAGTTAAAAACGTACTTGAGAACGGCAGAACACGGCTTTTAGCATTTTTTATGCATATGAAAGAAGGAAGTTCAGTTCAGTTCAGTTTATTAACACCAAAAATAAATGGACAACAATAACTCTCTACCCCTACAAGGCTCCATGGCCCGTTACATAGGGGTTAAAACAAAAATAAATACCAAATAAAGAGTCTCTTCTTAAAAAAACAAGAAATCCAATTAAATAACTTGGTGTTATTTTTACTTACCACTTCGTCCTCGAAATCCAAATCCAAGTCCACACCATCTCCCACCAACACAAAACCACAAAAATTAAAATTAAATAAATAAACGTGCTCAAGCCTAGCAGCTAGGGATGTCGCCCTACCCTCATTATTCATCATAATATTAAACAAATAACAATATTAATTCAAACCAATTCAAAAATAAATTTATTCTCAAATTTATTCCTCATTATATTTATCAACCAAAAATATTTTTAGTTGGGTTTTAAAGGTATCAAACGAATGAATGCTACGGACATTATCAGGAAGACTGTTCCATACTTTACTACTTGCTATTCGGAGACAAAAATCTGATCTTACAGTCTTGGTTTGAGGTAATAGTAGGCGGTCTTTACTGTGTAGATTATAAGAGCTCCTTGAATTAACTAAATTGGGAAAGAAAGAATTGAAACAGCGAGGCAGTTCACCATGAAGATACTTGAAAATCATTGAAGAGCAAGAGACAGCATAGAGTGCATAAATATTCAAGAGCACTTTTCGATGACCTTTATTAAATTCGTTAACTAACTGGCGAGCCTTTTGATGAATTACTTTAATCGGATGGAGCAGAGACTGGAAAGTAGACATCCAAATCGAGTTGCAGTAAGTCGAATACGGCTGAATGAGTGAAAAATACAGGGTCCAAATAATAGATCCAGGAAAGATGTGTTTAAGTTTCCGAATAATCCCAAGATTACGTGATATTTTTGCTTGGACTATCTTGATATGGTTTCTAAAAGAAAGATTCTCATCCAACAAAATTCCTAGGAAACGCACGTATCTTACGTTAGTCGAGACAAAGGTCCTTTCGAGGTAGATATCTATATATATAAAAATAAGTTGTCTGTCCATTACGCCAGATTATATCTTCTATATATATATAAAAGAAAACAAACTAGAATGTAAAAACTGGAAATTCCATAAATATTTCGAAATATTTTGACATTAGATTAAAGTAATTCGAAAAAAGAAAAATGGTAAAAAACTAAAAAGAAAAAACTAAAAAAAAATAAATTAAAAATTAAAAAAAGAAAAAACCTAAAAAGAAAAAACGTAAAAAAATAAAAAAAGATAAAAAACTAAAAAAAAATAAAAAAAGCTGAAAAACTAAAAAAAAAGAAAAAACTGGGAATTGCACAAATATTTCAATATATTTTGACAATAGATTAAAGTAATTCGAAAACCTTAAAACAGATACCCCAAAATATGAGGTTTAATATAAATTGTTGGAGCTTTAGCATGCTTGGCACGTAAAAATTTTTCCAAGTGTTAATGTTAGAATGAACATTGACAAATTGAAGAAAACAAATCAATAAAAAGAAGAAACTAAAAAAAAAAAACTAAAAAAGAAAAAAAAACTAAAGAAGAAACTGTATCTATATATATAAAAATCTATATATAAAAATAAGTTGTCTGTCTTTTATGTCTGTTACACTATGTCTGTTACGCCAGATTATATCTTATCTATATATAAAAATAAGTTGTATGTATTTTTGTATTGAGGGTTTGCATATGACGTCTGAAAAATAAAGAAGAAAAAGAAAACTGAAAAAAGAAAAATGGTAAAAAACTAAAAAAAAACTAAAAAGAAAAAACTAAAAAATAAAAAAAAATAAAAAAAGAAAAAACTTAAAAAGAAAAAAATGTAAAAAAAGATAGAAAAATAAAAAGGTAAAAAACTAAAAAGAAAAAAAACTAAAAAAAGCTAAACAACTAAAAAAAGAAAAACTTAAAAAAAAACTGGGAATTGCACAAATATTTCAATATATTTTGACAAAAGATTACGGTAATTCGAAAACCTTAAAACAGATACCCAAAACTTGAGGTTTATTATAAATTGTTGGAGCTTTAGCTTGCTTGGCACGTAAAGATTTTTCCAAGTGTCAATGTTAGAATGAACATTGACAAATTGAAGAAAACAAATCAATAAAAAGAAGAAACTTAAAAAAGAAAAACTAAAAAAGAAAAAAACTAAGAAAAGAAAAAAGAAAAAAAACTGAAATGAAACTGTATCTATATATCTATATAAATGACGACAGGGACACTCAAAGAGAAATTACAGACTGGGATACCGGGACACAAATGACGACCGGGACACAGGGAATATAAATGACGACCTGGACACAGGGACACAACTACAACGGGGACGCCGGGGGCACCGGGGGATATATAAATGACGACGGGGACACAGGGAATGTTCGATTAGCAATCACCATCAACAAAGCTCAAGGCCAATCGTTAGAAAAATGCGGTATAAATATGAATACGGATTGTTTTCCCATGGACAATTATTATGTTGCATGTTCAAGAATTGGTAAACCTGACAATCTATTTATATGGACAGACAATAGGACAGCAAAGAATGTTGTATATTCGCAAGTTTTAGGTAGTTAAATATATATATACTAGCTGTTGGGGTGGCGCTTCGCGCCCCCCCCCAAGCCCCCCCGCGCGCGTAAGTCGTTACGCGCCATATTAGTTACGCGCCATTGTAGTTGTGTCCCTATGTCCCACCTGTGAATATAGATATATATATATATATATATATATATATATATATATATATATATATATATATATATATATATATATATATATATATATATATATATATATATATATATATATATATATATATATGTTTTTAACTACGTAAAACTTGTGAATATACAACATTCTTTGCTGTCCCATCGTCTGTGCATATAAATAGATTGTCAGGTTTACCGACTCTTGAACATGCAACGCATAATGGTCCATGGGAAAACAATCCGTATTCAGATCTATACCTCATGATTCTATTGATTGCCCTTGAGCTTTGTTGATGGTGATTGCTAATCGACCATTTCCTTTGTTGCCGTCGTCATTTATATATCCCCCTGTGCCCCCCGGCGTCCCCGTTGTAGTTGTGTCCCTGTGTCCGGGTCGTCATTTATATTCCCTGTGTCCCCGTCGTCATTTGTGTCCCGGTGTCCCAGTCTGTGATTTCTATTTGAGTGTCCCAGGCGTCATTTTTATTCGTCAGGATATTGTAGGGCATCGTAGCATCGATGAGTTTAAGCAATTCTTGTCAACTGATTGTTTCGCCTATAAAGAATATTATCTCGAGGTAAGAACTGATCACCGACCACAACGATTGCCACTTTGTTGATAGTTGCGTATCAGGAGGCATCAATTCGATTGCTGTTTTTAAGCAGAAGCACTAAATTATTATTTTTGTGGAAAAGATGATATATATAAATATATATATATATATTTCCTTTTTAGTTTTTTTGTAGTTTTTATCTTTTTTAGTTTTTTTCTTCTTTTGTATTAATGCTAAAGCCAAGGTTCAAACCTGGAGCCTCTCGGACCTAGAACCTGAAACATAACGCTTTACCAACTCAGCTACTTCGGCGTGAATACATTCGTTTTGAGCAGCTTCCTCGGGTGTTGCCATTGTAGGTTCTTCAGTCATTTTACAATTAGAAATTTCTCTTTCAACGGTCTTCTTACAATTAAAAATTTGTCTTTGAACGATATTCTTAAATACCTGTGTCCTGGTCGTCATTTATATTGCCTGTGTCCCGGTCGTCATTTGTGTCCCGGTATCCCAGTCTGTAATTTCTCCTTGAGTGTCCCTGTCGTTATTTATATTCCCTCTGTCCCGGTCGTCATTTGTGTCCCGGTCTGTAATTTCTCTTTGAGTGTTTTTTCTTTTTTGTATTTTTTAGTTTTTTACATTTTTTCTTTTTTCAGTTTTCTTTTTCTTCTTTATTTTTCAGCTTCACTATGAAATACATATCGCCGAACCTTTGTTTTTTTTAACTAAAATCTGGTAGGCATTGATGACCTTATCCAAGTCAAGATCCCAAACCCAATCATCATCGCTATCATTTTCAGTTTTGATATGTTTTGACTCTCGCTGTGCCATTGTAAGTTCATCAGTCATTTTAAACTTAAACATTAATAGATTTCTACGTGAACATATATGTCTTAAATATCTTAAATGACGTCACCGTCATGCAAAAATGACGACAACTAACTTCATGACGCCAGTCGACACAGAAACATGACGTCACCTGATCCACAGACAGACAACTTATTTTTATATATATAGATAGATATAATTCTAAAATTTTCAGGTAATTTTCTAATTTGAAATAAAAACTAAAAATTATTGCTCAGACAACATAAATATTTTTGATATTTACATAATAGCTTTAGTGGTTCTGGACTGAAAACTAAATATGCTAATCAAATTGGGAATTGCAATCTTTTAGGTTGAAAAGGCAGATCCATTGGAATCATGAGAATGCGTGGAATAAGAAAAGCCTCACCCTCAAAAGGCCCTGTCAAGATTGTTGCCTCTATTACGTTATAACAGACATAACACGTCATTTGTGTCCCGGTGTCCCGGTCTGTAGTTTCGTTAGTCGACAAACATGACGTCAGACGACAAACAACTTCATGACGACATACAGCTCAATCCTTATAATGACGTCAGTCGACAAACATGACGTCAGTCGACACACAAACATGACGTCAGTCGACAGACAGACAAACAACTCATTTTTATATATATAGAAGATATTTCTATATATATATATATATAAATAAGTTGTCTGTGTGTCGAGTGACGTCATGTTTTTGTGTCGACTGACGTCATGTTTGTCGACTGACGAAATTACAGACCGGGACATCGGGACGCAAATGACGACCGGGACATAGGGAATATAAATGACGACCGGGACACTCAAAGAGAAAGTGACCGGGACACAAGGAATGTTCGATTAGCAATCACCATCAACAAAGCACCGGGACACAGGGGATATAAATGACGACCAGGACACTCAAAGAGAAATTACAGACCGGGACACCGGAACACAAATGACGACCAGGACAAAAATGACGACCGGGACACCAGGACACAGGGAATATAAATGACGACGGGGACATTCTAAGAGAAATTACAGACTGGGACACCGGGACACAGGGAAACAACAACAACGGGGACGCCGGGGAGCACAGGGGGATATATAAATGACGACGGGGACACAGGGAATGTTCGATTAGTAATCACCATCAACAAAGCTCAAGGGCAATCATTATAATAATGAGGTATAGATCTGAATACAGATTATTTTTCCCATAGACAATTATATGTTTCATGTTCAAGAGTCGGTAAACCTGACAATCTATTTATATACACAGACAATGGGACAGCCAAGAATGTTGTATATTCGCAAGCTTTACGTAGTAAAAATTATATGTATATATATATCTATATTCACAGGTGGGACACAGGGACACAACTACAATGGCGCGTAACTAATATGGCGCGTAACGACTTACGCGCGCGGGAAAGCTTGGGGGGGCGCGAAGCGCCCCCACAAACTAGGTGTTGGGGGCGAAGCGCCCCCACAAACAGCTAGTAGTTGATAAGGACGGGCATACCTTACCAGTTCTAGAAAATATGAGAAAGTGTGATTTAGCGACATTTAAAGCAAGTCGGTTAGTATCAAACCAGTGTTAAGACCGCTTCATAAGCATGTGAAGTTTAACCTCTAAAGCTTGTTCCGTGGCTTCAGCACATAGGATATTGCTGTATCAGCGAAGACAAGTAAATCTTCATGAGGGGATGGTAGAATATCAGAAGATGCCACCGTATTTTCCTTCTCGTGACATAGAGTACAACACGCAGAAGGAATCGCGTTCTTTACCGATCTAAAGAAATCGTTGATATATGTTAAAAACAGAGTAGGACCAAGAATCGATCCTTGTGGTACTCCATAGTCTACACCAATGGACTTTAGTGAGTCAGGGTCCATGGAAATCGATCTATCGTTTAACCTTTTAATTCGGATATCATATTTAAATACCGACCGAATCCAGTGTCATTGGGGGGAGTTGGGTGGGGGGGCCAGAAATCTTGGAAAACGCTTAGAGTGGAGAGACCAGGGTGAAAGTTGGTGGGAAGAATAAGCACAAGTCCTAGATACGTGATTGACATAACCGGACTGTATACGCTCTCTTTGGGGGAGTTGGAGGGGTGTTAATTCGGAAAAATTAGAGAAATAGGGGTATTTTTAACTTGAGAACGGGTGACCAGATCTTAATAAAATTTGAAATTTAGAAGGAACTCATGTCTCAGAGATCTTATTTTATATTCCGACCAGATCTGGTGACATTGGAGGGAGTTGGAAGGGGACACCGGAATTCTTGGAAAACGCTTAGAGTGGAGAGATCGGGATGAATATCTTAGGAACAGTTTCTTGTGTGACATTAAAACTTACCACGCTTATTGTTGGGTATGTTGAACTAACAACCAAAAGACAATATTTGCATCATAATACTACTGCTTCTACTCCTACAACTACTAATACTGCTACTAAAGCTAAGATTACTACTATTAACTGTGCTCCCACTGCTACTACTATAACTACTGGTGCTTTTGCTACTACTAATAAATATAAGGGTATTAGGTAAAAATTCTGGGCAATATTGTAACTGTATCAAATTAAATCGAAACACACTATACCAATATAAGTTGTCAAGAAAATGTATCAGCAATGCTTCAGGACCGACTGATGGTATTAAGTTAAAAATCGCACCGTGTGTCGAAGGGGATGTTGAAAAAAAGGTGCTATTTGCATACTGCTACTAATTCTACTACTGCTACTACAACTATTGCTATGCATAATTACTGAACCTTTTAACAATGCTGAAAAAAATTATGTCTTGAGACTTTATTTGGATGTTTTTTATATATATATATACTAGCTGTTGGGGTGGCGCTTCGCGCCACCCCAACACCTAGTTGGTGGGGGCGCTTCGCGCCCCCCCCCCAAGCCCCCCCGTGCGCGTAAGTCGTTACGCGCCATATTAGTTACGCGCCATTGTAGTTGTGTCCCTATGTCCCACCTGTGAATATAGATATATATATATATGTTTTTAACTACGTAAAACTTGCGAATATACAACATTCTTTGCTGTCCCATTGTCTGTGCACATAAATAGATTGTTTACCGACTCTTGAAAATGCAACATATAATGGTCCATGGGAAAACAATCCGTATTCAGATCTATACCTCATGATTCTAATGATTGCCCTTGAGCTTTGTTGATGGTGATTGCTAATCTACCATTCCCTGTGTCGCCATCGTCATTTATATATCCCCTTGTGCCCCCCGGCATCCCCTTTGTAGTTTTGTCCCTGTGTCCAGGTCGTCATTTGTGTCCCGGTGTCCCAGTCTGTGATTTCTCTTTGAGTGTCCCGGGCGTCATTTATATTCCATGTGTCCCGGTGTCTCGGTCGTCATTTATATCCCCCTGTGCCCCCCGGCGTCCCCGTTGTAGTTGTGTCCCTGTGTCCCGGTCGTCATTTATATTCCCTGTGTCCCGGTCGTCATTTGTATCCCGGTGTCCCGGTCTGTATATACATTCGTTTTTTAGTTTTGTTTTTCTCCTTTATTTTTTTCCTTTTTTATTTTTTTTCTTTTTTAGTTTATTTAGATTTTTAGATTTTTTAGTTTTTTTATTAGTTTTTCTTTTTTTTTCTTTTTAGTTTTTTTGTAGTTTTTACCTTTTTTTTAGTTTTTTTAGTTTTTTTTACTTATATCCTGGTCGTCATTTATACTCCCTGTGTCCCGGTCGTCATTTGTGTCCCGGTGCTTTGTTGATTGCTAATCGAACATTCCTTTTGTCCCGGTCGCTTTCTCTTTGAGTGTCGTCATTCATATTCCCTATGTGCCGGTGTCCCGGTCGTCATTTGTGTCCCGATGTCCCGGTCTGTAATTTCGTCAGTTGAAAACTTATGATGAAATAAATTTTTAATTTTTTCCCTTTTTTTGTTTTTAGTTTTTTTTTTATTGGTTTTTACCTTTTTTTAGGTTTTTTAGTTTTTTTCTTTTTTCTTTTTAGTTTTTTTTGAAGTTTTTATCTTTTTAGTTTTTTTATTTTTATTTATATTTTTTTAGTTTTCTTTTTCTCCTTTATTTTTCAGTTTTTTCCTTTTTTTAGTTTTTTTTTCTTTTTTAGTTCTTTTAGTTTTTACCTTTTTTAGTTTTTTTTAGTTTTTTTAGTTTTTTAGCTTTTTTTATTTTTTTTATTAGTTTTTAGTTTATTTTATGGTTTTTTCCTTTTTTTAGTTTTTTTTTTAGTTTTTTATCTTTTTTTAGTTTTTTTTTAGTTTTTAAGCTTTTTTAGATTTTTTTATTTTGTTTTCTTTTTTTTTGTAGTTTTTACCTTCTTTAGATTTTTGCTTCTTTTATTTTTTTAGCTTTTTTAGTTTTTTTTTCGTTTTTTCTTTTTAGTTTTTTTGTAGTTTTTATCTTTTTTATTTTTTTGTATTTTTATTCATATTTTTTAGTTTTCTTTTTCTCTTTTATTTTTCAGTCTTTTCCTTTTTTTAGTTTTTTTAGTTTTTTTAGTTTTTTAGATTTTTTAGTTTTTTTATTAGTTTTTAGTTTTTTTGTAGTTTTTGCCTTTTTTTAGTTTTTTCAGTTTTTTTTAGTTTTTAGTTTTTTACCTTTTTTTAGTTTTTTTTAGTTTTTTAGCTTTTTTAGTTTTTTTTTCTTTTTAGTTTTTTTTGTAGTTTTTACCTTTTTTAGTTTTTTTTCTTATTTTGTATTAGTGTGAAATAATTCAGACGTCATATGCGGACAAACATGACGTCACCTGATCCACAGATCCACACACAGACAACTTATTTTTATATATATAGATATATAGATTTGTATGGTTAATTAAAAATTGGAATTATGTAAGTTTCATCGGTATCCTGGCTGTAGAAATTATAATAAAGAGCGAACTCTTGCCTTTACTAACTTTTGTAGTCAACTTAACTATTGTTTATAATAAAGAACTAACGCTACCTCATAGTAATTGAAGACGATCACGTCCAATACTAAGAAATATAATAACCCATAACTCTTAAGAAATAGTGTCAGATCAAAACAAGAAGTACACTATTAGAACCGCCTTGTCCAAAATCCTTATATAGGAGACTTACCGTCCCTTGGGCTTGAGTATCTGGAGAAATATATTGGCTTGAAAATCAAGAAAAGTGGCTGAAACCACGATAATCTGCATAAATGACATTTTTTCTTCTTTTCCACTTCCGGGTTGCAGTGGTAGCTAGCAGACTAGAAAGAGACGATCACGTCTTATAGTAAAAACTAAAGTAACCCATAACTCATAAAAATAGAGTCAGATCAAAACAAGAAGTACACCATTAGAACCGCTTTGTCCGAAACCCCTATACAGAAATTTTACTGTCTCTTGGCTTGAACAACAAGGAAATTATATTGGCTTCTAAACCAAGGAAAGTGGTTACAACCACGATATTCTGCATATACGGCATCTTTTTTTCTTTCTTTCCGTTTTTTCCTCCTAAGCTAGCTGGGCACTGGAAAATCATAGAGAGCTGTGGGCTATAATGACTGATTTTAAAGGAAATTGTTACATCTAGTGCCTTTTGTAATTAAAAGTAAAATAGTCTTTAAAATAGAATCAAATTTGACAAAGAACTGCATTTCCGTGTACAAGCTCGATGAATGACGTTACGATCGTATCTCTTATAACTATACTAGCTGTTGGGGTGGCGCTTCTCGCCCCCCCGCGCGTGTAAGTCGTTACGCGCCATATTAGTTACGCGCCATTGTAGTTGTGTCCCTGTGTCCCATATGTGAATATATATATATATATATATATATATATATATATATATATATATATATGTATATATATATATACTAGCTGTTGGGGTGGCGCTTCGCGCCACCCCAACACCTAGTTGGTGGGGGCGCTTCGCGCCCCCCCCAAGCCCCCCCGCGCGCGTAAGTCGTTACGCGCCATAATAGTTACGCGCCATTGTAGTTGTGTCCCTATGTCCCACCTGTGAATATAGATAGATATATATATATGGTTTTAACTACGTAAAACTTGCGAATATACAACATTCTTTGCTGTCCCATTGTCTTTGCATATAAATAGATTGTCAGGTTTACCGACTCTTGAACATGCAACATATAATGGTCCATGGGAAAACAATCTGTATTCAGATCTATACCTCATGATTCTAATGATTGCCCTTGAGCTTTGTTGATGGTGATTGCTAATCGACCATTCCCTGTCCCGGTGTCCCGGTCGTCATTTACATCCCCCTGTTTCCCCCGGTGTCCCCGTTGTAGTTGTGTCCCTGTGTCCCGGTCGTCATTTATATTCCCTGTGTCCCGGGTCCCGGTCGTCATTTGTATCCCGGTGTCCCGGTCTGTATATACATTCGTTTTTTAGTTTTGTTTTTCTCCTTTATTTTTTTCCTTTTTTTTTCTTTTTTAGCTTATTTAGATTTTTAGATTTTTTAGTTTTTTTATTAGTTTTTAGTTTTTTTTTCTTTTTAGTTTTTTTGTCCCGGTCGTCATTTATATCCCCCTGTTTCCCCCGGTGTCCCCGTTGTAGTTGTGTCCCTGTGTCCCGGTCGTCATTTATATTCCCTGTGTCCCGGTCGTCATTTGTATCCCGGTGTACCGGAGTTGTGTCCCTGTGTCCCGGTCGTCATTTATATTCCCTGTGTCCCGGGTCCCGGTCGTCATTTGTATCCCGGTGTCCCGGTCTGTATATACATTCGTTTTTTAGTTTTGTTTTTCTCCTTTATTTTTTTCCTTTTTTTTTCTTTTTTAGCTTATTTAGATTTTTAGATTTTTTAGTTTTTTTATTAGTTTTTAGTTTTTTTTTCTTTTTAGTTTTTTTGTCCCGGTCGTCATTTATATCCCCCTGTTTCCCCCGGGTCGTCATTTATACTCCCTGTGTCCCGGTGCTTTGTTGATTGCTAATCGAACATTCCTTTTGTCCTGGTCGCTTTCTCTTTGAGTGTCGTCATTTATTTTTTTCTTTTTTATTTCTTTTAGTTTTTACCTTTTTTAGTTTTTTTTAGTTTTTAGTTTTTTTAGTTTTTTACCTTTTTTTAGTTTTTTTAGTTTTTTTTAGTTTTTTAGCTTTTTTATTTTTTTTATTAGTTTTTAGTTTTTTTGTAGTTTTTGCCTTTTTTTTAGTTTTTTTAGTTTTTTAGCTTTTTTATTAGTTTTTAGTTTTTTTGTAGTTTTTGCCTTTTTTTAGTTTTTTTAGTTTTTTAGCTTTTTTATTTTTTTTATTAGTTTTTAGTTTTTTTTGTAGTTTTTGCCTTTTTTTTCTCTTTGAGTGTCGTCATTTATTAGTTTTTTCCTTTTTTTTTTAGTTTTTTATTGGTTTTTACCTTTATTTTAGCTTATTTTTCAGTTTTTTCCTTTTTTTTAGTTTTTTTTATTTTTTATTTTTTTTAGTTTTTTACCTTTTTTTAGTTTTTTTAGTTTTTTAGCTTTTTTACTTTTTTTATTAGTTTTTAGTTTTTTTTTGTAGTTTTTGCCTTTTTTTAGTTTTTTCAGTTTTTTTTTTAGTTTTTTATTGGTTTTTACCTTTATAGTTTTTTTAGTTTTTTAGCTTTTTTATTTTTTTTATTAGTTTTTAGTTTTTTTTGTAGTTTTTGCCTTTTTTTAGTTTTTTCAGTTTTGACGTCACCTGATCCAGTTTTTTCAGGTGACGTCACCTGACACATCCATCCATCCATCCACAGACAACTTATTTTTATATATATAGAAGATATATATATATATATATATATATATATATATATATATATATATATATATATATATATATATATATATATATATATATATATATATATACTAGCTGTTGGGGTGGCGCTTCGCGCCACCCCAACACCTAGTTGGTGGGGGCGCTTCGCGCCCCCCCCAAGCCCCCCCGCGCGCGTAAGTCGTTACGCGCCATAATAGTTACGCGCCATTGTAGTTGTGTCCCTATGTCCCACCTGTGAATATAGATATATATATATATATATGGTTTTAACTACGTAAAACTTGCGAATATACAACATTCTTTGCTGTCCCATTGTCTTTGCATATAAATAGATTGTCAGGTTATCCCCCTGTTTCCCCCGGTGTCCCCGTTGTAGTTGTGTCCCTGTGTCCCGGCCGTCATTTATATTCCCTGTGTCCCGCGTCCCGGTCATCATTTGTATCCCGGTGTCCCGGTCTGTATATACATTCGTTTTTTAGTTTTGTTTTTCTCCTTTATTTTTTTCCTTTTTTTTTCTTTTTTAGCTTATTTAGATTTTTAGATTTTTTAGTTTTTTTTATTAGTTTTTAGTTTTTATTTCTTTTTAGTTTTTTTGTCCCGGTCGTCATTTATATCCCCCTGTTTCCCCCGGTGTCCCCGTTGTAGTTGTGTCCCTGTGTCCCGGTCGTTATTTATATTCCCTGTGTCCCGGTCGTCATTTGTATCCCGGTGTACCGGTCTGTATATACATTCGTTTTTTAGTTTTGTTTTTCTCCTTTATTTTTTTCCTTTTTTTTTCTTTTTTAGTTTATTTAGATTTTTAGATTTTTTAGTTTTTTTATTAGTTTTTAGTTTTTTTTTCTTTTTAGTTTTTTTGTAGTTTTTACCTTCTTTTTAGTTTTGTTAATTTTTTTTTTTACTTGTGTCCTGGTCGTCATTTATACTCCCTGTGTCCCGGTGCTTTGTTGATTGCTAATCGAACATTCCTTTTGTCCTGGTCGCTTTCTCTTTGAGTGTCGTCATTTATTTTTTTCTTTTTTAGTTCTTTTAGTTTTTACCTTTTTTAGTTTTTTTTTAGTTTTTAGTTTTTTTAGTTTTTTACCTTTTTTTAGTTTTTTTAGTTTTTTAGCTTTTTTATTTTTTTTATTAGTTTTTAGTTTTTTGTAGTTTTTGCCTTTTTTTTAGTTTTTTGTCCTGGTCGCTTTCTCTTTGAGTGTCGTCATTTATTAGTTTTTTCCTTTTTTTTTTTAGTTTTTTATTGGTTTTTACCTTTATTTTAGCTTATTTTTCAGTTTTTTCCTTTTTTTTAGTTTTTTTTTATTTTTTATTTTTTTTAGTTTTTTACCTTTTTTTAGTTTTTTTAGTTTTTTTAGTTTTTTAGCTTTTTTACTTTTTTTATTAGTTTTTAGTTTTTTTTTGTAGTTTTTGCCTTTTTTTAGTTTTTTCAGTTTTTTTTTTAGTTTTTTATTGGTTTTTACCTTTATAGTTTTTTTAGTTTTTTAGCTTTTTTATTTTTTTTATTAGTTTTTAGTTTTTTTTTGTAGTTTTTGCCTTTTTTTAGTTTTTTCAGTTTTGACGTCACCTAATCCAGTTTTTTCAGGTGACGTCACCTGACACATCCATCCACACAGCCATCCACACATCCACAGACAGACAACTTATTTTTATATATATAGAAGATATATATATATATATATCTATATATATAAAAATAAGTTGTCTGTCTGTGGATGGATCAGGTGACGTCACCTGAAAAAACTGGATCAGGTGACGTCAAAACTGAAAAAACTAAAAAAAGGCAAAAACTACAAAAAAAACTAAAAACTAATAAAAAAAATAAAAAAGCTAAAAAACTAAAACAACTAAAAAAAGGCAACAACTAAAAAAAAAAACTAAAAACTAATAAAAAAGCTAAAAAACTAAAAAAACTAAAAAAAGGCAAAAACTACAAAAAAAAACTAAAAACTAATAAAAAAAATAAAAAAGCTAAAAAACTAAAAAAACTAAAAAAACTAAAAAAAGGTAAAAAACTAAAAAAACTAAAAACTAAAAAAAACTAAAAAAAAGGAAAAAACTGAAAAATAAGCTAAAATAAAGGTAAAAACCAATAAAAAACTAAAAAAAAAAACTGAAAAAACTAAAAAAGGCAAAAACTACAAAAAAAAAACTAAAAACTAATAAAAAAAAGTAAAAAAGCTAAAAAACTAAAAAAACTAAAAAAACTAAAAAAAGGTAAAAAACTAAAAAAAATAAAAAATAAAAAAAAACTAAAAAAAAGGAAAAAACTGAAAAATAAGCTAAAACAAAGGTAAAAACCAATACAAAACTAAAAAGAAAAAAAGGAAAAAAATAAAAAAAATTTTCATCTAAAAAACTAAAAAAAACTAAAAAAGGTAAAAACCTAAAAAACTAAAAAAACTAAAAAAAACTAAAAAAAGGTAAAAAACTAAAAAAACTAAAAACTAAAAAAAACTAAAAAAAAAGGGAAAAACTGAAAAATAAGCTAAAATAAAGGTAAAAACCAATAAAAAACTAAAAAAAAAAACTGAAAAAACTAAAAAAAGGCAAAAACTACAAAAAAAAACTAAAAACTAATAAAAAAAAGTAAAAAAGCTAAAAAACTAAAAAAACTAAAAAAACCAAAAAAAGGTAAAAAACTAAAAAAATAAAAATAAAAAAAAACTAAAAAAAAGGAAAAAACTGAAAAATAAGCTAAAACAAAGGTAAAAACCAATAAAAAACTAAAAAGAAAAAAAGGAAAAAACTAAAAAAAATTTTCATCTAAAAAACTAAAAAAAACTAAAAAAGGTAAAAACTAAAAGAACTAAAAAAGAAAAAAATAAATGACGACACTCAAAGAGAAAGCGACCAGGACAAAAGGAATGTTCGATTAGCAATCAACAAAGCACCGGGACACAGGGAGTATAAATGACGACCAGGACATAAGTAAAAAAAAAAAACTATCTATATATATAAAAATAAGTTGTCTGTGGATCTGTGGATCGTGGATCAGGCGACGTCACCTGAAAAAACTGGATCAGGTGACGTCAAAACTGAAAAAACTAAAAAAAGGCAAAAACTACAAAAAAAACTAAAAACTAATAAAAAAAATAAAAAAGCTAAAAAACTAAAAAAACTAAAAAAAGGCAAAAACTACAAAAAAAACTAAAAACTAATAAAAAAGCTAAAAAACTAAAAAAACTAAAAAAAAGGCAAAAACTACAAAAAAAACTAAAAACACAAAAAAAATAAAAAAGCTAAAAAACTAAAAAAACTAAAAAAACTAAAAAAAGGTAAAAAACTAAAAAAACTAAAAACTACAAAAAACTAAAAAAAAGGAAAAAACTGAAAAATAAGCTAAAATAAAGGTAAAAACCAATAAAAAACTAAAAAAAAAACTGAAAAAACTAAAAAAAGGCAAAAACTACAAAAAAACTAAAAACTAATAAAAAAAGTAAAAAAGCTAAAAAACTAAAAAAACTAAAAAAACTAAAAAAACTAAAAAAAGGTAAAAAACTAAAAAAAATAAAAAATAAAAAAAAACTAAAAAAAAGGAAAAACTGAAAAATAAGCTAACATAAAGGTAAAAACCAATAAAAAACTAAAAAGAAAAAAAGGAAAAAACTAAAAAAAATTTTCATCTAAAAAACTAAAACAAACTAAAAAAGGTAAAAACTAAAAGAACTAAAAAAGAAAAAAATAAATGACGACACTCAAAGAGAAAGCGACCAGGACAAAAGGAATGTTCGATTAGCAATCAACAAAGCACCGGGACACAGGGAGTATAAATGACGACCAGGACATAAGTAAAAAAAAAATTAACAAAACTAAAAAGAAGGTAAAAACTACAAAAAAACTAAAAAGAAAAAAAAACTAAAAACTAATAAAAAAACTAAAAAATCTAAAAATCTAAATAAACTAAAAAAGAAAAAAAAAGGAAAAAAATAAAGGAGAAAAACAAAACTAAAAAACGAATGTATATACAGACCGGTACACCGGGATACAAATGACGACCGGGACACAGGGAATATAAATGACGACCGGGACACAGGGACACAACTACAACGGGGACACCGGGGGAAATAGGGGGATATAAATGACGACCGGGACAAAAAAACTAAAAAGAAAAAAAAACTAAAAACTAATAAAAAAACTAAAAAATCTAAAAATCTAAATAAGCTAAAAAAGAAAAAAAAAGGAAAAAAATAAAGGAGAAAAACAAAACTAAAAAACGAATGTATATACAGACCGGGACACCGGGATACAAATGACGACCGGGACACAGGGAATATAAATGACGACCGGGACACAGGGACACAACTACAACGGGGACACCGGGGAAAACAGGGGGATGTAAATGACGACCGGGACACCGGGACAGGGAATGGTCGATTAGCAATCACCATCAACAAAGCTCAAGGGCAATCATTAGAATCATGAGGTATAGATCTGAATGCAGAATGTTTTCCCATGGACCATTATATGTTGCATGTTCAAGAGTCGGTAAACCTGACAATCTATTTATATGCAAAGACAATGGGACAGCAAAGAATGTTGTATATTCGCAAGTTTTACGTAGTTAAAACCATATATATATATCTATCTATATTCACAGGTGGGACATAGGGACACAACTACAATGGCGCGTAACTATTATGGCGCGTAACGACTTACGCGCGCGGGGGGGCTTGGGGGGGCGCGAAGCGCCCCCACCAACTAGGTGTTGGGGTGGCGCGAAGCGCCACCCCAACAGCTAGTATATATATATATATATATATATATATACATATATATATATATATCTATCTATATAAAAATATGTTGTTTGTCTGTCTGTCGACTGACGTCATGTTTGTCGACTGACGTCATTATAAGGATTGAGCTGTATGTCGTCATGAAGTTGTTTGTCGTCTGACGTCATGTTTGTCGACTAACGAAACTACAGACCGGGACACCGGGACACAAATGACGTGTTATGTCTGTTATAACGTAATAGAGGCAACAATCTTGACAGGGCCTTTTGAGGGTGAGGCTTTTCTTATTCAACGCATTCTCATGATTCCAATGGATCTGCCTTTTCAACCTAAAGGATTGCAATTCCCAATTTGATTAGCATATTTAGTTTTCAGTCCAGAACCACTAAAGCTATTATGTAAATATCAAAAATATTTATGTTGTCTGAGCAATAATTTTTAGTTTTTATTTCAAAATAGAAAATTACCTGACAATTTTGGAATTATATCTATCTATATATATAAAAATAAGTTGTCTGTCTGTGGATCAGGTGAAGTCATGTTTCTGTGTCGACTGGCGTCATGAAGTTAGTTGTCGTCATTTTTGCTATGACGGTGACGTCATTAAAGATATTTAAGACATATATGTTCACGTAGAAATCTATTAATGTTTAAGTTTAAAATGACTGATGAACTTACAATGGCAAAAGCCGATGAAGATGCTCAAAGAGTCTATGCCAAAAAACTTGATGCTGATAGAGAAAGTCAGAAAAGAAAGCGTGCCGAGGAATCAAAAGAACAGCAAGGAAACAGGCTTGAGGCTAAAGAACGCAAAACCGCGCAGTTAGATGAAGATCCACCTGGACAGCGAGAGTCAAAACATATCAAAACTGAAAATGATAGCGATGATGATTGGGTTTGGGATCTTGACTTGGATAAGGTCATCAATGCCTACCAGATTTTAGTTAAAAAAACAAAGGTTCGGCGATATGTATTTCATAGTGAAGCTGAAAAATAAAGAAGAAAAAGAAAACTGAAAAAAGAAAAAATGTAAAAAACTAAAAAATACTAAAAAGAAAAAACACTCAAAGAGAAATTACAGACCGGGACACAAATGACGACCGGCACAGAGGGAATATAAATAACGACCGGGACACTCAAGGAGAAATTACAGACTGGGATACCGGGACACAAATGACGACCGGGACACAGGCAATATAAATGACGACCAGGACACAGGTATTTAAGAATATCGTTCAAAGACAAATTTTTAATTGTAAGAAGACCGTTGAAAGAGAAATTTCTAATTGTAAAATGACTGAAGAACCTACAATGGCAACACCCGAGGAAGCTGCTCAAAACGAATGTATTCACGCCGAAGTAGCTGAGTTGGTAAAGCGTTATGTTTCAGGTTCTAGGTCCGAGAGGCTCCAGGTTTGAACCTTAGTTTTAGCATTAATACAAAAGAAGAAAAAAACTAGAAAAGGTAAAAACTACAAAAAAACTAAAAAGAAAATATATATATATATATATATTTATATATATCATCTTTTCCACAAAAATAATAATTTAGTGCTTCTGCTTAAAAACAGCAATCGAATTGATGCCTCCTGATACGCAACTATCAACAAAGTGGCAATCGTTGTGGTCGGTGATCAGTTGTTACCTCGAGATAATATTCTTTATAGGCGAAACAATCAGTTGACAAGAATTGCTTAAACTCATCGATGCTCCGATGCCCTACAATATCCTGACGAATATAAATGACGCCCGGGACACTCAAATAGAAATCACAGACTGGGACACCGGGACACAAATGACGACGGGGACACAGGGAATATAAATGACGACCCGGACACAGGGACACAACTACAACGGGGACGCCGGGGGGCACAGGGGGATATATAAATGACGACGGCAACAAAGGAAATGGTCGATTAGCAATCACCATCAACAAAGCTCAAGGGCAATCAATAGAATCATGAGGTATAGATCTGAATACGGTTTGTTTTCCCATGGACCATTATGCGTTGCATGTTCAAGAGTCGGTAAACCTGACAATCTATTTATATGCATAGACGATGGGACAGCAAAGAATGTTGTATATATATATATGTTGTATATATATATATATATATATATATATATATATATATATATATATATATATATATATATATATATATATATATATATATATATATATATATATATATATATATATATATATTCACAGGTGGGACATAGGGACACAACTACAATGGCGCGTAACTAATATGGCACGTAACGACTTACGCGCGCGGGGGGGCTTGGGGGGGCGAAGCGCCCCCACCAACTAGGATTTTGGGGTGGCGCGAAGCGCCACCCCAACAGCTAGTATATATATATATATACTAGCTGTTGGGGTGGCGCTTCGCGCCACCCCAACACCTAGTTGGTGGGGGCGCTTCGCGCCCCCCCCAAGCCCCCCCGCGCGCGTAAGTCGTTACGCGCCATAATAGTTACGCGCCATTGTAGTTGTGCCCCTATGTCCCACCTGTGAAAATAGATATATATATATATATATATATATATATATATATATATATATATATATATATATATATATATATATATATATATATATATATATTTATATATATATATATATATATATATATATATATATATATATATATATATATATATATATATATATATATATATATATATATATATTTATATATATATATATATATATATATATATATATATATATATATATATATATTTATATATATATATATATATATATATATATATATATATATATATATATATATATATATATATATATATATATATGGTTTTAACTACGTAAAACTTGCGAATATACAACATTCTTTGCTGTCCCATTGTCTTTGCATATAAATAGATTGTCAGGTTTACCGACTCTTGAACATGCAACATATAATGGTCCATTGGAAAACAATCTGTATTCAGATCTATACCTCATGATTCTAATGATTGCCCTTGAGCTTTGTTGATGGTGATTGCTAATCGACCATTCCCTGTCCCGGTGTCCCGGTCGTCATTTATATCCCCCTGTTTCCCCCGGTGTCCCCGTTGTAGTTGTGTCCCTGTGTCCCGGTCGTCATTTATATTCCCTGTGTCCCGGTCGTCATTTGTATCCCGGTGTCCCGGTCTGTATATACATTCGTTTTTTAGTTTTGTTTTTCTCCTTTATTTTTTTCCTTTTTTTTCTTTTTTAGTTTATTTAGATTTTAGATTTTTTAGTTTTTTTATTAGTTTTTAGTTTTTTTTTCTTTTTAGTGTTTTTGTAGTTTTTACCTTCTTTTTAGTTTTGTTAGTTTTTTTTTTTACTTATGTCCTGGTCGTCATTTATACTCCCTGTGTCCCGGTGGTTTTTTCTTTTTAGTTTTTTATTGGTTTTTACCTTTATTTTAGCTTATTTTAGTTTTTTCCTTTTTTTAGTTTTTTTTTATTTTTTATTTTTTTTAGTTTTTTACCTTTTTTTAGTTTTTTTTAGTTTTTTTAGTTTTTTAGCTTTTTTACTTTTTTTATTAGTTTAGTTTTTTTTGTAGTTTTTGCCTTTTTTTAGTTTTTTCAGTTTTTTTTTAGTTTTTTATTGGTTTTTACCTTTATTTTAGCTTATTTTTCAGTTTTTTCCTTTTTTTTAGTTTTTTTTAGTTTTTACTTTTTAGTTTTTTACCTTTTTTTAGTTTTTTTATTTTTTTTAGTTTTTTAGCTTTTTTATTTTTTTTATTAGTTTTTAGTTTTTTTTTGTAGTTTTTGCCTTTTTTTAGTTTTTTAGATTTTTTATTAGTTTTTAGTTTTTTTTTGTAGTTTTTGCCTTTTTTTTAGTTTTTTTATGTTTTTTAGCTTTTTTATTTTTTTATTAGTTTTTAGTTTTTTTGGTAGTTTTTGCCTTTTTTTAGTTTTTTCAGTTTTGACGTCACCTGATCCAGTTTTTTCAGGTGACGTCACCTGATCCACAGATCCACACACAGACAACTTATTTTTATATATATAGATATATATATATATATATATATATATATATATATATATATATATATATATATATATATATATTTTTTTGTAGTTTTTGCCTTTTTTTAGTTTTTTCAGTTTTTTTTTTTAGTTTTTTATTGGTTTTTACCTTTATTTTAGCTTATTTTTCAGTTTTTTCCTTTTTTTTTAGTTTTTTTTAGTTTTTAGTTTTTTAGTTTTTTACCTTTTTTTAGTTTTTTTTAGTTTTTTTAGTTTTTTAGCTTTTTTATTTTTTTTATTAGTTTTTAGTTTTTTTTGTAGTTTTTGCCTTTTTTTAGTTTTTTTAGTTTTTTAGCTTTTTTATTAGTTTTTAGTTTTTTTTGTAGTTTTTTGCCTTTTTTTAGTTTTTTTAGTTTTTTAGCTTTTTTATTTTTTTTATTAGTTTTAGTTTTTTTGTAGTTTTTGCCTTTTTTTAGTTTTTTCAGTTTTGACGTCACCTGATCCAGTTTTTTCAGGTGACGTCACCTGATCCATCCACAGATCCACAGACAACTTATTTTTATATATATAGATATATATATATACTAGCTGTTGGGGTGGCGCTTCGCGCCACCCCAACACCTAGTTGGTGGGGCGCTTCGCGCCCCCCCAAGCCCCCCCGCGCGCGTAAGTCGTTACGCGCCATATTAGTTCATTGATGCAGTTATCCCAGTGTTGGTCATTCTCCAATAAATTCAGAGCTTGGCATGCACTACGGTAAGTGTCATGTATAGTACCATTTACAGTCCTCAAATACTCAAAGGATGTCGGACCGGGTACATTCACCAAAAGCAGGCGTACAAAGAAGCATTCATGTTGATTGGGGTGAACGGTGTAGAGTCTTCCTATCGTGGTATCTTTGAAGATGGTAGGTTGGCCGTCGACTGACTTACCCTGTTTTCGACGTTCAAATACTTTATTTTTAGTATTCCACGTGTAATACGAAGGCACTTCAGTATACAGCAGTTTTTTTGCAAAAGAATCATTTTTGCAAAGCGAAAAAAAAGCTGTTAATGTTGTATCCGGTGGATTCAGGACTCTTTGTTGCGCGTTGGTTTCCGTGAAATAAACACGTTGACCATTCTGTAAATGTACCGCTAAGTGAACAACAGCTGGACTACGTTCATGTATCGGAAATGAAAGAATTCGCCAAACAGCTTCATTACTGCTTATGTATCTTCCAGCCTGATATTCTACGATTTCATCGAAATCTTTGATTTCGGACTGCAAGCCAAAAACTGCCATGTCACTGCCTTTGTTGACGTATTTACATATGTATTTGATTGCCTTTACGGAATTACAGTATTCAACGTTTATGTGTGCATTAAATGTTTTTGATAATAAAGGGGAATATGGAACAACCCACTGGTTATCTACTTCGATGGTGGTACCGTTACGCTTCTTTATTATTGCTGTTTTACCGCCATCTTCAGTAGATCTTCTTCTATATTGTGGGTAACCATCATTGCCAGTAATTGTTTTGGGTACTAAAAGTCGAGGATATTGCTTTGTGCACCTTCCTTTGGCCATGCATGGTGAATTTTCGTTCAGTGCACCGCAAG